>NW_028225182.1:52535049-52618719 GCF_052327205.1 Somniosus microcephalus | reverse complement strand
CTCTCCCTCTCTCCCTCCCTCAGTGTCTCTCTCGCCTCCCTCCCTCCCTCGTTCTCTCTCTCCCTCCCTCAGTGTCTCTCTCCCTCCCTCCCTCCCTCAGTCTCTCTCTCCCTCCTTCAGTCTCTCTCTCCCTCCTCAGTCTCTCTCTCCCTCCCTCAGTCTCTCTCTCCCTCCCTCAGTCTCTCTCCCTCCCTCCTCAGTCTCTCCCTCCCTCCCTCAGCCCCTCTCTCCCTCCCTCAGTCTCTCTCCCTCCCTCCCTCCCTCAGCCTCTCTCTCCCTCTCTCCCTCCCTCAGTGTCTTCCTCCCTCCCTCCCTCCCTCCCTCAGCCTTTCCCTCCCTCTCTCCCTCCCTCAGTCTCTCTCTACCCCTCCCTCCCTCAGTCTCCCTTTCCCTCCCGCCCGCTCCTCAGTCTCTGTCTCCCTCCCTCAGTCTCCCTTTCCCTCCCTCCCCTCCCTCAGTGTCTCTCTCCCCTCCCTCCCTCCCTCCCTCAGCCTCTCTCTCCCCTCCCTCCAGTCTCTCTCCCCCTCCCTCCCTCAGTCTCTCTCTCCCCCTCCTTCCCTCAGCCTCTCTCTCCCTCTCTCCCTCCCTCAGTCTCTCTCTACCTCCCTCAGCCTCTCTCTCCCTCTTTCCCTCCCTCAGTCTCTCTCCCTCCCTCCCTCCCTCCCTCAGTCTCTCTCTACCTCCCTCAGCCTCTCTCTCCCTCTTTCCCTCCCTCAGTCTCTCTCCCTCCCTCCCTCAGTCTCTCTCTCCCTCTCTCCCTCCCTCCCTCAGTCTCTCTCCCTCCCTCCCTCCCTCCCTCAGTCTCTCTCTCCCTCCCTCAGTCTCTCTCTCCCTCCCTCCCTCCGTCTCTCTCTCCCTCTCTCCCTCCCTCAGTGTCTCTCTCCCTCCCTCCCTCCCTCCGTCTCTCTCTCCCTCCCTCAGTGTCTCTCTCCCTCCCTCCCTCCTCAGTCTCTCTCTCCCTCCTTCAGTCTCTCTCTCCCTCCCTCAGTCTCTCTCTCCCTCCCTCAGTCTCTCTCTCCCTCCCTCAGTCTCTCTCCCTCCCTCCCTCAGTCTCTCCCTCCCTCCCTCAGCCCCTCTCTCCCCTCCCTCAGTCTCTCTCCCTCCCTCCCTCCCTCAGCCTCTCTCTCCCTCTCTCCCTCCCTCAGTGTCTTCCTCCCTCCCTCCCTCCCTCCCTCAGCCTTTCCCTCCCTCTCTCTCCCTCCCTCAGTCTCTCTCTACCCCTCCCTCCCTCAGTCTCCTTTCCCTCCCGCCCTCCCTCAGTCTCTGTCTCCCTCCCTCAGTCTCCCTTTCCCTCCCTCCCTCCCTCAGTGTCTCTCTCCCTCCCTCCCTCCCTCCCTCAGCCTCTCTCTCCCTCCCTCAGTCTCTCTCCCCCTCCCTCCCTCAGTCTCCCTTTCCCTCCCTCCCTCCCTCAGTCTCTCTCTCTCTCTCTCCCTCCCTCCCTCAGTCTCTCTCGCCCTCCCTCCCTCAGTCTCTCTCTCCCTCCCTCCCTCCCTCAGTCTCTCCCTCTCTCCATCCCTCAGTCTCTCTTTCCCCCCCTCCCCTCCCTCCCCTCAGTCTCTCCCTCCCTCCCTCAGTCTCTCTTCCCCCCCCCTCCACCTCTCCGCACCCCGAAGAAGCCTTGGCGAGTTGCTGCAGTGCATCTTGTAGATGGTGCACACTGCAGCCACGGTGCGCCGGTGGCAGAGTGAGTGAATGTTTAAGGTGGTGGATGGGGTGCTGATCAAGCGGGCTGCTTTGCCCTGGATGGTGTCGAGCCTCTTGCGCCTTGTCGGAGCTGCGCTGATTCCGACGGGTTGTGACCTTTCATTCTAGCCGACGATTAACTTGGGTTTGTCTGGCCCTTTGTCCAGGTGACAGCACTCTGACCGCCATCCAGGTGGCCAAAGAGTCCGGAATGATTGGGGTCACGGAGAGGATCATCCGGGTCAAGGCGAAGCTGCCTACCGCCACCTCCGAAGCCACGGTGACCTGGAGAAACATGAAGAAGACCCACGGAGGCGAGTTCAGGGGATCGCCACAGGTTCAAACCTTTTATTGCCCCTTTTCCCCTCAGAGGACAGGAAATGACGCAAGAAGTAAAATTGAAAAAGCTGGACACACGGCAGGTCATCAACAGTCTGGATCAGAAATATTACACGCGCAATCAGGCCTTATATAAAAAAAATGAAAGACTCGCATTTCTCCAGTGTCTTTCACGACCACCGGACGTCCCAAAGCGCTTTACAGCCAACGAAGGACTTTTTGAAGTGGAGTCACTGTTGTAATGTAGGAAACTCGGCAGCCAATTATCGCACAGCAAGCTCCCACAAACAGCAATGAAATAAATGTTTTTAGTGATGCTGGCTGAGGGATAATGTTGGCCCCAGGACACCGGGGTTAACTCCCCCGCTCTTCTTCGAATAGTGCGTGGGATCTTGTATCGGTCCAGGAGAGGGAGCTCTTCTGAGTATCTTCGGACAGTGCAGAGGGAGCTTTACTCTGTATTGAACCCATGCTGTACCTGCCCTGGGAGTGTTTGATGGGACAGTGTAGAGGGAGCTTTACTCTGTATCTAACCCATGCTGTACCTGCCCTGGGAGTGTTTGATGGGACAGTGTAGAGGGAGCTTTACTCTGTATCTAACCCGTGCTGTACCTGCCCTGGGGGTGTTTGATGGGACAGTGTAGAGAGAGCTTTACTCTGTATCTAACCCGTGCTGTACCTGCCCTGGGAGTGTTTGATGGGACAGTGTAGAGAGAGCTTTACTCTGTATCTAACCGGTGCTGTACCTGCCCTGGGAGTGTTTGATGGGACAGTGTAGATGGAGCGGTACTCTGTATCTAACCCGTGCTGTACCTGCCCTGGGAGTGTTTGATGGGACAGTGTAGAGGGAGCTTTACTCTGTATCTAACCCGTGCTGTACCTGCCCTGGGAGTGTTTGATGGGACAGTGTAGAGGCAGCTTTACTCTGCATCATTCCCGTGCTGTACCTGCCCTGGGAGTGTTTGATGGGACAGTGTAGAGGGAGCTTTACTCTGTATCTAACCCGTGCTGTACCTGCCCTGGGAGTGTTTGATGGGACAGTGTAGAGGGAGCTTTACTCTGTATCTAACCCGTGCTGTACCTGCCCTGGGAGTGTTTGATGGGACAGTGTAGAGGGAGCTTTACTCTGTATCTAACCCATGCTGTACCTGTCCTGGGAGTGTTTGATTGGACAGTGTAGAGGGAGCTTTACTCTGTATCTAACCCGTGCTGTACCTGCCCTGGGAGTGTTTGGTGGGACAGTGTAGAGGGAGCTTTACTCTGTATCTAACCCGTGCTGTACCTGCCCTGGGAGTGTTTGATGAGGCAGTGTAGAGTGAGCTTTACTCTGTATCTAACCCTGTGCTGTACCTGCCCTGGGAGTGTTTGATGGGACAGTGTAGAGGGAGTTTTACTCTGCATCTAACCCGTGCTGTACCTGCCCTGGGAGAGTTTGATGGGACAGTGTAGAGGCAGCTTTACTCTGTATCTAACCCGTGCTGTACCTGCCCTGGGAGTGTTTGATGGGACAGTGTAGAGGGAGCTTTACTCTGTATCTAACCCGTGCTGTACCTGCCCTGGGAGTGTTTGATGGGACAGTGTAGAGGGAGCTTTACTCTGTATCTAACCCGTGCTGTACCTGCCCTGGGAGTGTTTGATGGGACAGTGTAGAGGGAGCTTTACTCTGTATCTAACCCGTGCTGTACCTGCCCTGGGAGTGTTTGATGGACAGTGTAGAGGGAGCTTTACTCTGTATCTAACCCATGCTGTACCTGCCCCGGGAGTGTTTGATGGACAGTGTAGAGGGAGCTTTACTCTGTATCTAACCCGTGCTGTACCTGCCCTGGGAGTGTTTGATGGGACAGTGTAGAGGGAGCTTTGCTCTGTATCTAACACGTGCTGTACATGCCCTGGGAGTGTTTGATGGGGACAGTGTAGAGGGAGCTTTGCTCTGTATCTAACACGTGCTGTACCTGCCCCGGGAGTGTTTGATTGGGACAGTGTAGAGGGAGCTTTACTCTGTATCTAACCCCGTGCTGTACCTGCCCCGGGAGTGTTTGATGGGACAGTGTAGAGGGAGCTTTGCTCTGTATCTAACACGTGCTGTACCTGCCCTGGGAGTGTTTGATTGGGACAGTGTAGAGGGAGCTTTACTCTGTATCTAACCCCGTGCTGTACCTGCCCCGGGAGTGTTTGATGGGACAGTGTAGAGGGAGCTTTGCTCTGTATCTAACACGTGCTGTACCCGCCCTGCGAGTGTTTGATGTCCTTATGCCAGGTGGTGTTTAATGGCGACGCTGATTACTGTGTTTACTGCAGCAGAATCCTCTCTCTGGAGATGACCCATTACGCCCCAAGCCCCGGATCCATTTTGTCATCGACGGCCCTTCGCTTTCAGTGATTGAAGACAAGTTCCCGGAACTTCTCCCTAAGGCAAGTCTCTTAAAATTTGCTGCCAATTGAAGCTGGCGGCCAGAGAATCAATGACTCGCTCGGTGTAGTGTTGGCAACTCTGGTTGGATATATTCCTGGTGATTTCATCAGAAGATGTCCCGCCTCCCAACAGCGCTGCCCAGTCAAACAGCCTTTTTCCCCATTTCCAATATTTCTAAAACTAATAAATTAAGGTATTGAAACAAAATGGACAAAAGGTATATATTTTTTATTGGCCCTTTGGTTGTTGCTGGCTGCGGTGTCTTGGAGGTTAATCCTCAATCACTGGAGACTCCAGTTGGCCTTCAAGTAATAAGGATGGCAAATGGCCTTTATTGCAAGGGGGTTGGAGTATAAGAGTGAGGAAGTCTTGCTCCAATTGTACAGGACCTTGGTGAGATCACACCTGGAGTACTGTGCACAGTTTTGGTCTCATTATCTTGGAGGCGGTGCAGCAAAGGTTCACTAGATTGATTCCTGGGATGAGAGGGCTGTCCTATGAGGAGAGATTGTGTAGACTGGGCCGATACTCTCTGGAGTTTAGAAGAATGAGAGGTGATCTCATTGAAACATACAAGATTCTGAGGGGGATTGACAGGGTAGATGCTGAGAGGTTGTTTCCCCCTGGCTGGAGAGTCTAGAACCAGGGGTCACAGTCTCAGGATAAGGGGTCGGCCATTTAGGACTGAGATGAGGAGGAATTTCTTCACTCAGAGGGTGGTGAATCTTTGGAATTCTCTGCCCCAGAGGGCTGTGGAGGCTCAGTCGTTGAGTATATTCAAGGCCGAGATCGATAGATTGTTGGACTCTAGTGGAATCAAGGGATGTGGAGATCGGGCAGAAAAGTGGAGTTGAGGTAGAAGATCAGCCACGATCTTATTGAATGGCGGAGCAGGCTCGAGGGGCCGAATGGCCGACTCCTGCTCCTATTTCTTCTGTTCTTATGTCCAGTTCAATCCTGGAGGATTGGCGACCCAGGCTCGCTGTGGCACTGACCGGAACGAGGCTCGCGACAGCTCCAGGTTTGATCCCGGCCTGTATTCTGGCCTTAGCCGGTCTCAGATACAGCAGCAGTCAGAGCGCTACAATGACCTTCAGGTCCCCTCGGCTTAGAGCAGGGGAAAGATTGTCCTGTCGTCCCGCTCCTGGCCTCTGTCGAAGACCCCCCTCACCACCCCCCCCCCCACCACCGTGCTGGAAATTGCCTGGTGGGGATGGGATGAAATGGGTCTGTGCTTCCCTCCACGGCTGAATATCCTAGCAGCGCTTTTCGGCTCGTGCATGAGGAAAGCGGCCTCTCGGACACGACACTGGCGGTCGTCCAGCGCCCCTGGAGCCCGTGCCCCAGAATAGGCGGCGCCCTCAGGAGAGGAAGGGAGAATATCGAAAGAAAACTGGCGGGAGGGGGCGGGATCACTGACGGCAGAGTTTGGGCGGTTGAAGAGCGTGTCCAGTCTCTGCCGATGTGGCTGGGGAAAGCCTGGCTCTCGGATCGAGAGCGTCCGATCAACAATCCCAACAACAGGAGGAATGGCAAGTTATTATCTTAATGGCAAGAAACTGGAAAGTACTGAAGTACAAAGTGTAAAGTCTGTGGGTTGTACAGTTAATAACGACACAGACTTCAGGAATAACAAACAAACAGGTCTTTACTATTCGAAGGTCAGGGCGAATCTGCCCCAGCAATCCTGCCACAACACTTATATACTGGTGTGGTCACTGTCGGTATTACAGTATACAGAAGCCAAACAAGTAGTGCCACACCTAAAGTAGTTCTCTTAAAGGTGAACGGTTACATACAATAGTTTCCTTAAAGGTAGACGGGTACATACACTACAATCCTCCCTTTTTAGCTTTCAACATACTGAGTCCATAGTGAACATACATTATAACATATATACAGCTTATGTAAGACAGTTCATAGATTCAGTCTTTCTGGAGGTTTCCGGATTCTGTCCAGATAACGCCGCAGTGGTGTCGTCATTCCAGGCGGGCTAGTAGGTGCTTCTGGCAAAGTCGATTCGGCTTGAAAGACAGTGTCAGGTTCAGCTGATTCCAGTATTACCAGATCGGAAGTAGGTGTTCTGGGTATCTCAGACTCAACATTACCTGGGTAAGGTGGTGAAGTCGGTGGCCCATTTGTGGCGGACCCTATGATTTGGTCAACATGGCGCCTTATTATATTGTCCCCAATGTCCACGGTGTACATCAACGGCCCTAGCCTTTTTCCAATAGTTCCAGGCTGCCATTTCTCAGTACGGTAGTCCCGGGCCAAAACTCGTTGACCGATCTGGAAAGATCTAGTGGCCCTTTCATTCATGCCCTGGAATTGCCGGTTCTCTACGTCCCTTCTGACGTTTGGTTTGAGCAAATCCAGCCGGCATCTTAGGCGTCTATTACAAAACATCATTGCGGGAGTTTGATTTGTGACCGCATGTGTTGCATTTCGGTATGCCAACAAAAAGCTATCCACCTTATGTTGTAGACTTATGTCTTCATTACTCATGGCCTTTACGGCCTTCTTGAAGGTCTGGACAAACCTTTCAGCCAATCCATTGGAGGCGGGATGGTATGGGGCTGACGTGCAATGCTTAACCCCATTGCTCTTTAAGAATTTCTTGAATTCTTCGGACACAAATTGCGGTCCATTATCAGAACAGATCTGTTCCGGCAGGCCATTCCGAGCAAACATAGTCCTTAACACTGTGATGGTTTTTTCCGTGGTGGTGGTGGTCATCTTAATTACTTCCGGCCACTTGGAGTGGGCATCCACCGCTATTAGGAACATCGAGTCCATAAATGGACCAGCAAAGTCGATGTGTACTCTTTGCCAAGGAGATGAGGGCCACTCCCATGGATGCAGAGGAGCCTGTGGTGGCGCGTTCTGAACCCTCTGACATCCTAGGCAGTTCTTCGTGATCTCCTCTATGTCTCCATCAATGCCTGGCCACCACACAAACGCTCTTGCTAGATTCTTCATCTTTACTCCACCCAGATGTCCTTCGTGCAGCTCCTTTAGCACTTTCTTTTGGAGTTTGGGTGGAATCACCACTCTAGATCCACACATCAGTGTTCCTCGACACACTGACAGTTGTTCTTTCCTCTGTGAAAATGCTTGCAGTGTTGGTTCGCTCTGTGCTGGCCATCCCTCCACCGTTACATCATAGACTCGTGAAAGAGTCGGGTCATTCCTTGTCTCATTCTCAATCATTGAGTTTGTTATCGGTAGACACTCCACTATGGATGAGTGGAACAACTCTACTGGGTCCACTGTACTCGCTTCTTCCACCATCGGCAATGGCAAGCGTGATAACCCATCAGCATTTCCATGCTGTTTGGACCTTTTGTACTCAATTTCATATTGGTGTGCCCCAAGTAACACGGACCACCTTTGTAACCTTTGTGCTGTCATGGTGGACACGGCCTTGTTTGGGTTGAATATGGACACCAACGGCTGGTGGTCTGTCAGCAATGTGAACATTTTACATTGTAGGTAATGGTTGAATTTCTTCACGCCCCACACCAGACTGAGGGCCTCCCTATCTATTTGAGCGTAATTTCGCTCCGCGGGTGTCAATGATCGTGACGCGAATGCCACTGGCCTTTCCGAGCCATTTGGTAGCCTGTGCGAAAGTACTGCCCCAATTCCGTACGGGGAAGCATCACAAGCTAGACGAAGGGGTAATGCTGGGTTGAAATGAGCCAACACTTCTTCAGAGGTAATCAACTCCTTGCTTCTGCGAAAAGCCCTTTTGCATTCTTCACTCCACTTCCATGGTGTTTCTTTCCGCAACAGATCATTCAGCGGATGCAGCACCGTGGATAAATTTGGCAGAAACTTGTGATAGTAATTAATCAACCCCAAGAATGATCTTAACTGTGAAACGTTTCCCGGAGCGGGGGCCTTCACGACCGCTTCTATCTTTTCAGGTGACTTATGCAGTCCCTCTCGGTCAATGACATGACCGCAGTATGAGATCCGTTTTTGGAAGAACTCACACTTCTTGCGATTAACCCGAAGGCCATACTCCTTCAACCTGGTGAGTACCAGTTTCAAATTCGTGAGGTGTTCTTCCTCATCTTTTCCCGTGATTAAAATGTCATCTAAGTAGCACTGCGTGCTTGGAATTCCTTGTAACACCTGTTCCATGGCCCTCTGCCAAATTGCTGGCGCCGAAGCTACCCCAAAGACCAGTCTATTGTAGCGATACAAGCCTCTGTGAGTGTTGATGGTGAGGTGCTGGCGTGATTCTTCCTCGACCTCCATCTGTAAGTATGCCTGAGCCAGGTCTATCTTGGTGAAGTGTTTCCCTCCAGCCAACGAAGCAAAGATATCTTCAATCCGCGGAAGCGGGTATTGTACCATGTGAAGCACCGGATTCACAGTGATCTTGAAATCTCCGCAGATACGGACCTTCCCCGGTCCCCCTGGCTTGTTACTTGGTGAGGACTTCATGACGGAAACAATGGGCGTGGCCCACTCACTCCAGTCCACTTTTGACAGAACCCCTGATCGTTCAAGTTCTTCCAGTTCTGCCTCCACCGCTGGTCGTATTGCGTAAGGTACCGATCTGGCCTTAAAAAACTTTGGGCTTGCATGTTCTGCAATCTTAACCTTTGCTTTAATTCCTCGCAGTGTTCCCAGTCCTTGCTGGAATACCTCTTTAGCTTCGTCCAATATTCTGGACAACCATTCCGGTTTGACATCCTCTTTTTCCGAATCCACCGTCATGGTGTTTAGTGAATGCCAGTCCATCTTTATTTTTCGGATCCACTCCCGTCCCAGAAGTGGTGGACCTCCCTCAGGCAACACATACAGGTCCAACCGGTGGTGATCTTTATCCTTGTATCTCACCTTGACTTCTATCTTTCCGATGGGGAATACTTTGTGCCCCGTGTATGTCTGTAGTACTAGTTCCGTATCCCGTAGTGGAATATGCTTGAAAAACTTTTTATAGTCATGCTTATTCATGACCGACAACGCCGATCCGGTGTCCACTTCCATTTTTACTTGGACCTTTGCAATCTGTAGCGTTATCCAGATAGTTTGTCAGTCAGCTTCATTACTCACATTGTGAATTCTCAGACTGTCCAGTCCTTTGCATTTGGAGTGTGAGTCCGACTTCTGTTCCCTCAGACTCTTCCTAGTCACCTCTTGCACTTTTCCGTACCATTTTTGTGGTGACTCCTTATTGTTGTACGTTGTTCCTGACCGGCATACCTTAGCTATGTGCCCGATCTTGCCACATTTCCTGCATTCTTGGTTTTTAACCCAGCATTGATTCTGGTCGTGTGTTGTCTTCCCACAACGATAGCATTTTGTTGTCCTCGAGGTAATTTGGTCCACCCCGAGTGCCGCCGCCTTTAGCTGCATTTCCGCCGTTCCTTTCGCTGCGGCTTCGTGCGATGCAGCTATAAGGACAGCCCTGTCTAGTGTGAGGTCGTTCTCTTCCAGTGGTCGCTTTTGCGTCCCTTCTTTGGACAATCCACATACGAACTTGTCTCGCAGTGCCTCTGTCAGATTCCCTCCGAACTGGCAGTGTTCCGCTAGCCTACGCAGTTCGACCAAGTATTCCGTGTTGCTTTCGTCTTTCTTCTGCGTTCTTGCATAGAATTTGGATCGTTCAGCCAGTATCAACGGTGTGGGGTTCAAGTGATTCTTCAGCACTGCTACAATATCATCGAAAGTGTTGTGTATGTAATATGTGTGCTACTTTGAACCTATGGACAGGACTGCACTACTTGTTGGGCGTAGTGATACGCAGTACCACTCCTGGCCATAGGGGTATAAATAGTACTGTGGGTACTGATCTCCCCTCAGTTCCCGCCTGTGGGCATGAAGTAAAGACCTATGTATAGTCCCTACCTCCAACCAGTAAAGACCTGTTTTATTGTTACTGATTAAGTCTGAGTATTAATTACTTGAACAACTCACAGATTTAACACTGGCGACGAGTCTGATTCGGACCCTGCGGCAGTCACTCCACGGCAGCTTCGTCCACAGCCAGGACGTTGCAGAGAGGTTTCCACCCTCTCCACCCCACTGGAAGACATCCTGACCTCGGAGCCTCCATCGGCGACCGTCAGCTTCTTCTCCAGCTTGGTGGTGGGTAAGCCGTTGTCTGAGCCGGGCAGCGACGCGACAGGCAGTCGACCGCGTTGGCCGCACGAACGGGGCTGGGGGAGCTGGAGGAATAGGGCGCGAGAGCCGCTTCGAGCGGGAGGCGTTTCAACGGAGCGATCGCATCTCCTGATAAGAGCCGAGAGCCGCTTCGCGATCCAGCGATCGCATCCGCTGATAAGGGCCGCACTCGGGCGATCGCGGCGAAGATAAGGGCCGCACTCGGGGGCTGAAGGGAGACGGCGTTGGGGGACGGGTGAAGACCGCCAAGCGCGGGAAAACCGCCATTTTGTGGGCGGAGGACGACGGCAAGAGCGGGAAGCCGCCATCTTGGATAGCAGTAAAAAAAAAAAAAAAATCTGAGAAATTGCAAATCTACAATGCCTAAACATGGGAATATTAGCACCTTTGATAGTGACCTCGAAGATTGGGCCATATATGTTGAAAGAGTAAAAAATTATTGTAAGGCCAATAAAATTCGTGACCAAGATAAAGCTCTAACATTATTAAATTTAATGGGTGCGAAGACATACGGGCAATTGAAACACCTGTTATCACCAGATGAACCGGCGGATAAGACGTTCGATGAGATTGTTACTGTCCTGAAAGATCATCTAAACCCCACGCCGCTGATGCTAGCGGAACGATTTAAATTTTACGACAGAAGGCAGCTACAGCATGAAAGCAATGCTGATTATTTGCTGGAATTGCGTAAATTAGCGAAATATTGCCAGTTTGGAACGGGACTGACAGAGGCACTTCGAGACAAATTTGTGTGTGGTTTATTTAAACAGGATACACAAAAGCGACTGCTCGAGGAGAATGAGCTGACGCTTGAGAAGGCGGTCACTATGGCAGCAGCACACGAAGCCGCAGCGAGAGGCACGGCAGTAATGCAGCTACGGTCACCGGAGCTCAGTGCACACAAATTGGGTGTGAGTTCTGGCAAATGTTATCGTTGTGGAAAGACAACGCATGATCAGAACCAGTGTTGGTTTAGAAACCAAGAATGTAGAACTTGTGGTAGGCTTGGACATATAGCTAGAGTATGCAGGTCAGCGAAGAAGACCAGCAACAAGAAGTCACCGCAAGGAAAATACGCAAAGGTACACAAGGTGACCGAACAGGAGTCCGATTCAGATGCTAGCAGTAATGAACTGGCTAGCTTAAGAGTACTCAACGCTAGTAAGGGTGCAGACCTCCAGACAATTTGGGTCACTCTTCAGATAGAAGGAGTCCAAGTAAAACTGGAATTGGACACTGGATCGGCATTGACGGTCATAAATAAGAAAGATTACGGAAAGTTATTCCAACATATTCCCCTACAGGATACGGGGATTATATTGGAAACATACACGGGGCAAAGAGTGTACCCCATCGGGAAAATAGAGGTTGCAGTGGTCCACAAGGGCGAAGACAGTCAAATAATGGACTTATATGTGATATCTGAAGGAGGTCCTCCACTACTAGGACGGGAGTGGATTAGGAAAATGAATATGGACTGGCATTTCCTACAAACAATAACGAGTGAGAACTCGGTGAAGATAGTCGGCCCAGACTCTGGAACGGATGATGGTAAGCCCAACTCAGGTGCAAAAGACAAAGTTTCAGCACAGAATTCCACTGAGCAACAACAACATAGTTTAACTGTGGATTCTGAGTCTGGCAAGTCTACTGATGTGCCCATTTCTGAGGGACACCGGGCTCGAACTCAACTCCATTTCAAACTACAACAGCAATTAGAACAAATGCTTCGCCGTTGTGAGCAAGAGTTGAATGCAACGAAAGAGTTCTTTGATATAGAGTTGGAGAATCTGGAAAGACAACAGAAGCAGCTGATGGAGAAAATGGAACAGGAGCACACAAAACGTCTGATGTCAGAGGAGTTAACGGTCAGCCAACTCCTGCATATGCTGAAGGACAGGACTCTGAAATGGGAAAAACTTGAACACGAACTTCAATATTCAAACGAAAGGGGTTCGGAGCTCTCAAAGGTTATTGGAAGAGCTGAGGTGGCAACACAGACTGAGATGACTGCAACAGAGCAGCCCTTGGATGCCAAAAGTACGCTGACTCACGTCAACGTAGAACAACAGACCGCTGAAACAGCTGCTCCGGTAGAGGGATTGCATAGTCCGATCAATCAATCTCCAAAGGAAGTTGAAGTATTAAAATCACAAATGAGGTCACTAGTAAACGACTTGCTGAAAGCCCAGAAAAAGCTGGATGCAGAGGTACACATGAAGAAGTCTCTTCAGGAAAGATGTCTGGATTTGGAACAAGAGCTGGCTAACGTCCAGCTGGGTATGGAGGAAATAGACGACCCTCTCACTGGTCTAGCTCAGGACGACACCGAATATTACTATGACCTGGTGGACGACACCGAATATTACGATGTCCTGTCCTGCCCAGCTTGTAACTTCGACTCCCAAAGTGCAGAAATCATGGAGGAGCACCAAAAGTCTACGGAACATCGGGAGAAGCTGGCTCTACGACGGAAACAGGAGGAAGAGAAGGAGGAACTGCGCATGCAGCTGGCAGCTGTGGCAGCTGACAATGGAGCCCAGAGAGTCTCCAAGAAGCAGAAAAGGAAAAGTAAAAACAGAAGATGACCCATCTGAACCATTATCACCTCTACCAGATCACACACGTGGTCCCTCCGAACGGAGCCAATTCAGTTCGGAAGTTCAAACTGTTAAATCCATGGAAGGACTATTGAATGAGTCACTCCAGCAACGTGAACCGACTCCACCACAGAGATTGAATCTGTGAACTGTTTTCCGCAGAGACTGAATCTGTGATCTGTTTGGACATGAAGTTATCTATGTATCTATGTTATTCTGTTATGTAAACCTGAAGTTATATATGTATATATGTTATTACGTTATGTTAAATGGGGAGATGACTGTAAAGCTAGGAAGGGAGGAATGTTGTGTATGTAATATGTGTGCTACTTTGAACCTATGGACAGGACTGCACTACTTGTTGGGCGTAGTGATACGCAGTACCACTCCTGGCCATAGGGGTATAAATAGTACTGTGGGTACTGATCTCCCCTCAGTTCCCGCCTGTGGGCATGAAGTAAAGACCTACGTATAGTCCCTACCTCCAACCAGTAAAGACCTGTTTTATTGTTACTGATTAAGTCTGAGTATTAATTACTTGAACAACTCACAGATTTAACAGAAAGTCTTATCCGCTGGTTTAGCTGGTGAGAGAAGATGCTTCAACACCCCGAATGTTTTCGCACCCATCATGTTAAGTAAGGTTAAAGCTTTTTCATCCTTAGCTATTTTGTTAGCCTTACAATGTATCTCAATACATTCCACGTACGTGGCCCAGTCTTCTATCTCAGAATTAAAATCGTTGATGTCCCCCCGCTTAGGCATCTTCCTTTCCTTGGGTACAACACAATTTTTATTTTTATTTTTTATTTTTTCCTAAGATGGCGGCTTTTCCCGCGAAAATGGCGGTTTCCCGCTCTTTCCTTCTCTCCCCGCCCACTTCAATGGCGGTTTCCCGCTTCTGTCGTCTTCGCCGCCTAATGGCGGCTTCCCGCGTTTCTTCCCTGGTGGAAGGGGTACGCTTTCCCCACAACGGACAGGTTCAGCCGCTGGGCTGGCTCTCGCACAGCTCCCCTTACTCGACTCTGTCTTTCTCTCTCCCGCACGTTCGGTTCTACCGGCGCTGGGTACCCCGTTGGTGGAGGACAGTTCAGCCGCTGGACTGGCTCTCGCGCAGTCTCTCTCCCCTTGCTCGGCTCTGTCTCTCTCTCCCGCACACTCGGCTCTACCGGCGCTGGGTACACCCCGTTCACGGATAACAGTTCAGCCGCTGGACTGGCTCTCGCGCAGTCTCTCTCCCCTTGCTCGGCTCCGTCTCTCTCCCGCACACTCGGCTCTACCGGCGCTGGGTACCCCGTTGGTGAAGGACAGTTCAGCCGCTGGACTGGCTCTCGCGCAGCCTCCTTTGGTCGGCTCTGCCTCTCCCACACGCCCGGCTCCCGTTCGCCTCCCAGCCCTCACGCAGTCCGGTGCTTCCCTCCCCCGGCTGCGGCTGAGTTTCTCTCTTCCCGCGCCTGCTCCCGGTCTCAGTGCTTCGTGGCTTCGGTTGCTGCCCGGCTTTTTCCCGCCGATCGCGGTCCGGCTGTCTCACGACGCCGTTGGACCCGACTTTCTGACCAGCTCTGCTCCCCCTCGACCGTGGTCGAGTGCACAGCCCTTATCCTCCGGATTTCGTTACACTTTTCCCTACTCACTGTCTCCGCAGCCGCCTGGTTTCCAGCTGATCGGCTCACTCCGCACCGTGGTAGAAGGGTTGTCAGTGCCTGTTGCAGATGGAAGCTTTTGTTGCTAAAGTCTTCCACCTTTCTCCTGCTGCAGCCTCGTGTTTTCTTCCAGCAGAACGACGATGGCGGTTGCCTCTCTTCGACGCTCTTTAGTTGCTTTGGTAGTCTTGCCGCAGGGTACGATCGGACTCGTCGCCACTGTAAAGTCTGTGGGTTGTACAGTTAATAACGACACAGACTTCAGGAATAACAAACAAACAGGTCTTTACTATTCGAAGGTCAGGGCGAATCTGCCCAAGGAATCCTGCCACAACACTTATATACTGGTGTGGTCACTGTCGGTATTACAGTATACAGAAGCCAAACAAGTAGTGCCACACCTAAAGTAGTTCTCTTAAAGGTGAACGGTTACATACAATAGTTCTCTTAAAGGTAGACGGGTACATACACTACACAAAGGGATCTGGGGGTCCTGGTGCACGAAACTCAAAAGGTTAGTATGCAGGTGCAGCAAGTGATTAAGAAGGCCAATGGAATGGTGGCTTTCATTGCTAGGGGGATAGAATATAAAAATAGGGAGGTATTGCTTCAGTTGTACAAGGTATTGGTGAGACCGCACCTGGAATACTGCATACAGTTTTGGTGTCCATACTTAAGAAAGGACATACTTGCTCTCGAGTCAGTACAAAGAAGGTTCACTCGGTTAATCCCGGGGATGAGGGGATGGACATATGAGGAGAGGTTGAGTAGATTGGGACTCTACTCATTGGAGTTCAGAAGAATGAGAGGCGATCTTATTGAAACATATAAGATTATGAAGGGGTTGGATCGGGTGGATGCGGGGAGGATGTTCCCGATGATGGGTGAAACTAGAACTAGGGGGCATAGTCTTAGAATAAGGGGCTGCTCTTTCAAAACTGAGATGAGGAGGAACTACTTCACTCAGAGGGTGGTAGGTCCATGGAATATGCTGCCCCAAAAAGCTGTAGAAGCTACATCATTACATAAATTTAAAACAGAAATAGACAGTTTCCTAGAAGTAAAGGGAATTAAGGGTTACGGGGAGCGGGCAGGAATTTGGACATGAGTCTAGGTCCGGATCGGTCATGGCCCTGTGGGTAGCGGAGTGGGCCCAGGGGCCGTGTAGCCTGATCCTGCTCCTATTTCGTGTGTCTAATTCTGTTAGATTCAGGAGATGGTTCTGTGATAGTAGATTGGCGGTTAGGATCAGATCAGCCATGATCTCATTGAATGGCGGAGCAGGCTCGAGGGGCCGATTGGCCTACTCCTGCTCCTATTTCTTATGTTCTTATGTTCTTACTGAAGACACTGATTCATATCCTTCCTCTTCCTCATTACCTCCTTAATCTCATCACTCCTTCCCTCTCTCATTCCCTTCCTTCCTTCTCTCCTTATATCCCTCCTTTCTTCTCCCTCCTTCCCTTCCTTTTTCCATCCCTTGCTCCCTTTTCTCTCTCTCTCTCTTCCTCTCCCTCCTTCCTCTCCCCACCCTTCCTGTATCCATCCCTCACTCTCTCTCTCTCTCTCACTGTCTCTCTCTCTCTTTCACTCTCACTCTGTCTCTCTCTCTGTCTCTCTCTCTGTCTCTGTCTCTCTCTCTGTCTCTCTCTCTGTCTCTCTCTCTGTCTCTCTCGCTGTCTCTCTCTCTGTCTCGCTCATTCTCTCTCGCTCATTCTCTCTCTGTCTCTCTCTCTCTCTGTCTCTCTCAGTGTCTCTCTCTCTCTCTCTCTCTCTCTGTCTCTCTCTGTCTCTCTGTGTCTCTCTCACTCTCTGTCTCTCTCACTCTCTCTGTGTCTCTCTCACTCTCTCTCTCTCTCTCTCTCTCTCTCTGTCTCTTTCTGTCTCTCTCTCTCTCTCTGTCTCTGTGTGTGTCTCTCTCTGTGTCTCTCTCTCTGCCTCTCTCTCTCTCTGTCTCTCTCTCTCTCTCTGTCTCTGTGTGTGTCTCTCTCTGTGTCTCTCTCTCTGTCTCTCTCTCTCTCTGTCTCTCTCTCTCTTTCCCTCTCCCGCTCCCCTCTGTTCCACAGGTGACGTTGTACGGTACCGTTTTTGCACGGATGTCGCCTGACATGAAAACCAAGCTCATCAAGTGTCTGCAAAGTCTCGAGTGCGTGAGCTACGAATCTTTTTGTGAACTGTGTTTTTATTTTTGTGCACATTAGGACCTGGGCAGCTTTCAGTTATTTATTTCCCATCTCCTTTCGGATCCTCGTGAGCCTCTCGCCGTCCCCGGCTGAGACACCAGTGACTCTCACAGCCCTGCCTGCACGAGTCCTGAGCCTGAGATCTCTGCGCTCCTCCAATTCTGGCCTCTTGCGCATCCCCCGATTTCCATCGCTCCACCATTGGCGGCTGTGCCTTCAGCTGCCTGGGCCCCGAGCTCTGGAATTCCCTCCCTAAACCTCTCCGCCTCTCTCTCCTCCTTTAAGACGCTCCTTAAAACCTGCCTCTTTGACCAAGCGTTTGCTCACCTGCCCTAATGTCTCCTTATGTGGCTCGGTGTCAAAATTTGCCTGATAATCGCTCCTGTGAAGCACCTTGGGACGTTTTACTACGTTAACGGTGCTATATAAATGCAAGGGGGTGGTGTTGTTGGGGTGCCTGACAGTGGCAGCAACCAGGACTAACTGTGAACCCTTGTCCTTCTGGCCTGTGCGTTGAACCTGGCTCAGTACATTAGACAGGAGTTACCTCTCAGGCCCTGGGTTCAAATCCTAGCCCAAGCGGGTGGAGTGATGGTCTTCCCTCTCTGCTGCTTCTAAAGGCTCTACGGGCACTCACAACCCTGTAACCTGACGAAGGGCATCGGGAGGGCTGATGTGGGGGGCTGGGGCTCTCGCTCCACTGCCTGCCACTGCTGAGTGCTTGATGCCGCTACTGGGTGATGGTTTTGCATTTCTCGAGACCTTGCTGAGTGACATTGTTGCTTAGTTTCGAATTGGGGACAATTCTGCTCCAAACCGTGGCTGGACCCGAAACACGTCCCTCCCACCACTATTGGATTATTTTATAAACATCTACCGGCGTACCGTGGCTGCAGTGTGCACCATCTACAAGATGCATTGCAGCAACTCGCCAAGGCTTCTTCGGCAGCACCTCCCAAACCCGCGACATCTTCCACCTAGAAGGACAAGGCCAGCAGGCGCACGGGAACACCACCACCTCCACGTTTCCCATTCCCAGTCTCACACACCATCCCGACTTGGAAATATATCGGCCGTTCCTTCATCGTCGCTGGGTCAAAATCCTGGAACTCCCTCCCTAACAGCGCTGTGGGAGCACCTTCACCACACGGACTGCAGCGGTTCAAGAAGGCGGCTCACCACCACCTTCTCGAGGGCGATTAGGGGATGGGCAATAAATGCCGGCCTCGCCAGCGACGCCCACATCATGAGAATTAATTCTTTAAAAATCTGATCATAAATACTGACGGCGGCTCTTGCGGTTGTTAAACGAAGATTGTGTTCCGTTGGACAGGCCCAGTAATTCTCTTCTGTGTTTTGCTTTCTGTTGGGACAGGTACGTTGTGGGAATGTGTGGCGACGGAGCCAATGACTGCGGGGTGAGTTTAATCCGTTCTTATTCTGTTTCCAAGTTTCCTGGCGACTGTTTGACCGCGGAGGTCGTCACAGCTGAGCCCAATCTGAACCTCACCCGACGTCCACACCTGTATTCTCTCGTAGGATCGTAGTCGGGAACCCCGGCTGATTGTTTCCCCACCATCACCTCCCCCCCCCCCCCCCCCCCACCCACCCCGCACCATCTAGCCCAGGAGCAGCACGACCAATCTTAATATCACAAAGGCTACGGGAATGTTGGCCTTTATCTCGAAGGGGAGCTGGAATACAAAGGGGAGGAAGGGAGGCTTCAGGTGTATAAAGCTCTGGTCAGACCCCACCTGGAGTGACCGGGTTCAGTCCTGGGCCCCGCCCCTCAGGAAGGGTATCTCGGCCTCGGAGGGGGAGCAGCGCAGATTCACCAGAACGATACCCGGGGCTAAAAGGGTTAACACAGAAACATAGAAGATAGGAGCAGGAGTCGGCCATTCGGCCCCTCGAGCCTGCTCCGCCATTCAATGAGATCATGGCTGATCATCCAAACTCAGTACCCTGTCCCTGCCTTCTCCCCATATCCCTCGATCCCTTTAGCCTTAAGAAATATATCTAACTCCTTCTTGAATATATTTAATGAATTGGCCTCAACTGCCTTCTGTGGTAGAGAATTCCACAGATTCACCACTCTCTGGGTGAAGAAATTCCTCCTCATCTCTGTCCTAAATGGCTTACCCCTTATCTTTAGACTGTGACCCCTGGTTCTGGACTCCCCGACCATCGGGAACATCCTTCCTGCATCTAGTCTGTCTAGTCCTGTCAGAATTTTATAAGTTTCAATGAGATCCCCACTCATTCTTCTAAACTCCAGCGAGTATAAGCCTAATCGACCCAATCTCTCTTCATACGTCATTCCTGCCATCCCAGGTATCAGCCTGGTGAATCTTCGCTGCACTCCCTCCATGGCAAGAACGTCCTTCCTCAGGTAAGGCGACCAAAACTGCACACAATACTCAAGGTGTGGTCTCACCAAGGCCCTGTACAACTGCAGCAAGACATCCTTGTTCCTGTACTCAAACCCTCTCGCTACGAAGGCCAACATACCATTTGCCTTCTTAACCGCCTGCTGCACCTGCATGCTTACCTTCAGTGACTGGTGCACAAGGACACCCAGGTCTCGTTGCACTTCCCCTTCTCCCAATCTATTGCCGTTCAGATAATAATCTGCCTTCCTGTTTTTGCCACCAAAGTGGATAACCTCGCATTTATCCACGTTACACTGCATCTGCCATGCTTCTGCCCAATCACCCAACCTGTCCAAATCATACTGGAGTTTCTCTGCATCCCCCTCACAGCACACACACCCACCCAGCTTTGTGTCGTCTGCAAACTTGGAGATATTGCATCTAGTTCCCTCGTCTAGATCATTAATATATATTGTGAATAGCTGGGGTCCAAGGACCGATCTCTGCGGTACCCCACTAGTCACTGCCTTACGAGGACAGGTTGCACAGACTGGGCTTGTATTCCCTCGAGTTTAGAAGATTAAGGGGTGATCTAATCGAGGTGTTGAAGATGATTAAAGGAGTTGATCGGGTGGAGAGAGAGAAACTATTTCCTCTGGTGGGGGGAGTCCAGAACAAGGGGGCAGAACCTTAAAATTAGAGCCAGGCCGTTCAGGGGTGATGTCAGGAAACACTTCTTCACACAAAGGCTGGTGGAAATCTGGAACTCTCTCCCCCAAAAAAGCTGTTGAGGCTGGGGGTCAATTGGATATTTCAAAACTGAGATTGATAAGTTTTTGTTGGGTAAGGGTATTAAGGGTCACGAAACCGAGGCGGGTAAATGGAGTTAAGATACAGATCAGCCCTGATCTCGTTGAATGGTGGAGCAGGCTCGACGAGGGGCTGATGTTTTCCAGATGTTTCGAGAAGTGGTGCGTTGGCCGAGGTCAGGAACCTCCGCAAAGGTGAGGGGGTTGGTCCTGGGACCATCTGCTCTGTGGTGTTTTTGATCGGCACTGCTTGGCGCTCCTGAGTATTTGTGTACACGGTCCAGAATCCCAGAGTGGCGATGGGAGTTCCTTGAATTTCCCAGTTTTGAAAACAAAAAACCCTCCCGCAAATGCTGGAAATTCACGACAGTCCCACGAGCTTTTGAAATGTGAAATGACGGCGTGAGGACAGCACTCCCGTAATGGAGACCATCCGCTTTTCATTCACGTGGGTGTCCCATTCTCCCGCCCCGGTATCTCTCTCTGCTCTCCACTGGGGCAGTAAAGACCACAGTCGACCTTCCTTTGTGACTGATGTGCCGGGGTGGGGTGTGCACGTTGATATATCGGGAGTTACGTGGTCTCGGCGCTGTCTGTAACTGTTCCTGCGTTCAAATCGAAATCCTCCTCTTTCCGTCGGGCACACGTTCACTACAACTGTACAGGGTATTGGTGAGACCACACCTGGAGTACTGCGTACAGTATTGGTCTCCTTATTTAAGGAAGGATATACTTGCATTGGAGGCAGTTCAGAGACGATTCACTAGGTTAATTCCAGAGATGAGGGGGTTGACTTATGAGGAAAGGTTGAGCGGGTTGGGCCTATACTCATTGGAGTTTAGAAGAATGAGAGGTGATCTTATTGAAACATATAAGATATACTGAGGGGGCTCGACAAGGTAGATGCAGAGAGGAATGGCATGAATCAGTCATTCATGAAAGAAAGACTTATGAAATAATACTGAGCGGCCTGCGGGTGGCGCTGTCCAGGGAGAGTATAAATACTCGGGCATGGGCCCAGCTTGCTCAGGACATTCTTAACAGGAACTAGTGAAGGACACAACTAGACCTCCATGTTGTAAAACAGTTGATTAAAGCTTTGTTTAACGCTTAGACCAAGTGCCCAGTAGTTTTCTTACGTCAGGGAAATCTAGAACACGGGGGCACAGTTTCAGAATAAGGGGTCGCCCTTTTAGAACTGAGATGAGGAGGAATTTCTTCTCTCAGAGGGTCGTAAATCTGTGGAATTCTCTGCCCCAGAGAGCCGTGGAGGCTGGGTCATTAAATACATTTAAGGTGGAGATCGACAGATTTTTGCAAGATAAGGGAGCGAAGGGTTATGGGGAGCGGGCTGGGAAGTGGCTATAAGCCCAAGATCAGCCATGATCTCATTGAATGGCGCAGCAGGCTCGAGGGGCCGAGTGGCCTATTCCTGCTCCTATTACTTATGTTCTTAAAGCCACTGAGAGCAGGTTCACCCCCGCAGTAACTAGCGGGCTGCTGACCAGGTTCAGCCGCGTTGCGCGGTTCTCGGGGCCCCGTCTCACGGACTCTCCCGGTCTGACTCAAGGTCTCCGCCGGCAACATAAAGAGCCGACAGACCGGCTGCAGATTTGCGGCAGTTTCCGCCCCTGCTCCGCGATATTTCTTCCCCGTATTTATTGATTTTTTTTTTCCTTTTCGCGCAGGCGTTGAAGACGGCCCACGTGGGAATCTCGCTGTCGCAGCTGGAAGCGTCGGTGGCCTCGCCGTTCACCTCGAAGCTGCCGACCATCGAATGCGTCCCCATTCTAATAAAGTAGGTGGCTGAGTTTCCACTTCCTCAGGTCTCGGGAGCTGGCTGTGGGAGGAGCGGGCAGTCGGGGGGAGGCAGGTGGGGAAATGGCTCGGTCCAGACCTTGCAAATGCAGTACCCAACACCCCTTATATCAGGGCAATACCGCCGACCACAGGACCCCCGAACAGAATGGCTCTGAATCCTAGATGGTCTACTGACACTCCCCTGAGTAGACGGCAGCCTCTTCACCGAGGGAACATCTCCCACCATCTAGGAGTGTTTGATGGGACAGTGTAGAGGGAGCTTTACTCTGTATCTAACCCGTGCTGTACCTGCCCTGGGAGTGTTTGATGGGACAGTGTAGAGGGAGCTTTACTCTGTATCTAACCCGTGCTGTACCTGCCCTGGGAGTGTTTGATGGGACAGTGTAGAGGGAGCTTTACTCTGTATCTAACCCGTGCTGTACCTGCCCTGGGAGTGTTTGATGGGACAGTGTAGAGGGAGCTTTACTCTGTATCTAACCCATGCTGTACCTGCCCTGGGAGTGTTTGATGGGACAGTGTAGAGGGAGCTTTACTCTGTATCTAACCCGTGCTGTACCTGCCCTGGGAGTGTTTGATGGGACAGTGTAGAGGGAGCTTTACTCTGTATCTAACCCGTGCTGTACCTGCCCTGGGAGTGTTTGAGGGGACAGTGTAGAGGGAGCGTTACTCTGTATCTAACCCGTGCTGTACCTGCCCTGGGAGTGTTTGATGGGACAGTGTAGAGGGAGCTTTACTCTGTATCTAACCCGTGCTGTACCTGCCCTGGGAGTGTTTGATGGGACAATGTAGAGGGAGCTTTACTCTGTATCTAACCTGTGCTGTACCTGCCCTGGGAGTGTTTGACGGGACAGTGTAGAGGGAGCTTTACTCTGTATCTAACCTGTGCTGTACCTGCCCTGGGAGTGTTTGACGGGACAGTGTAGAGGGAGCTTTACTCTGTATCTAACCCGTGCTGTACCTGCCCTGGGAGTGTTTGATGGGACAGTGTAGTGGAAGCTTTACTCTGTATCTAACCCGTGCTGTACCTGCCCTGGGAGTGTTTGATGGGACAGTGGAGAGGGAGCTTTACTCTGTATCTAACCCGTTTTTTAACCGGGACTTTTCTCTGTTACAGGGAGGGTCGTGCTGCACTGGTGACATCCTTTTGTGCGTTTAAGTACATGGCTTTGTACAGCATGATCCAGTATGTCAGCATCCTCATCCTCTACTACGTAAGTACAAGAGGCCTCTTTGGGCAGTGACTGTCTGTGTTCACTCACTCACCTCAGCCAAGGCAGCACTGGGGACCCCGCCGATGGTGCCTGGAGCTGAAGAACATAAGAAATAGGAGCAGGAGTCGGCCATTTGGCTCCTCGAGCCTGCTCCGCCATTCAATAAGATCGTGGCTGATCTTCGACCTCAACTCCACTTTCCCGCCCGATCCCCACCTGCTCCCTACATCCTGCCGACACTCACTTGGGAGAGATACCGTAGGGCGTGTATCACCCATGGAACCTGTACCCCAGCGAGAGTTAGCACCTTCAGGCGAGATAGGGAAAGTTAAAGAAAGAACTAAACTCTGGTATATATTTTTTAAAAAGCCATAAATTGTACTTAATAAAGAAGAAAGACTCCCATTTCTCCAGCGCCTTTCACCACCTCAGGACGTCCCAAAGCGCTTTACAGCCAATTAAGTACTTTCTCAAGTGTGGTCACTGTTGTAATGTGGGAAATGCGGCAGCCAGTTTGTGCACAGCAAGCTCCCACAAACAGCAATAAGCTGAATGTCTGGTTAAACTGTTTTTTAGTGATGTTGGTTGAGGGACAAATATTGGCCCCAGGACACTGGGGAGAACTCCCCCCCCCCCCCCCCCCCCCCAACCCCCCCTGCTCTTCTTCCAAATAGTGACCGTGGGATCTTTTACGTCCACCTGAGAGGGCAGATGGGGCCTCGGTTTAACATCTCATCCAAATGATTACATTACACAGGATATACGGCACAGAAACAGGCCATTCGGCCCAACCAGTCCATGCCGGCGTTTATGCTCCACTCGCGCCTCCTCCCGTCTTTCCTCATCCAAATCTATCAGCGTAACCCTCTATTCCCTCCTCCCTCATATGCTTGTCCAGCCTCCCCTTAAATACATCGATACTATTCGCCTCAACCACTCCCTGTGGCAGCGAGTTCCACATTCTCACCACTCTCTGGGTAAAGAAGTTTCTCCTGAATTCCCTATTGGATTTCTTGGTGACTATCTTATATTGATGGCCTCTAGTTTTGCTCTTCCCCACAAGTGGAAACACTCTCTCTGTATCCACTCTATCAAAACCTTTCATCATTTTAAAGATCTCTATTAGGTCACCCCTCAGCCTTCTCTTTTCAAGAGAAAAGAGACCCAGCCTGTTCATCCTTTCCTGATAGGTATACCCTCGCATTTCTGGTATCATCTTTGTAAATCTTCTCTGCACCCTCTCCAGTGCCTCCTATATCATTTTTATAATATGGCGACCAGAACTGTACACAGTGCTCCAAGTGGGGTCTAACTAAGGTTCGATACAGTGCGGCGCTCCCTCAGTACTGCCCCTCCGACAGTGCGGCGCTCCCTCAGTACTGCCCCTCCGACAGTGCGGCGCTCCCTCGGCACTGCCGCCACCGACAGCACAGCGCTCCCTCAGTACTGCCCCTCCGACAGTGCGGCGCTCCCTCAGTACTGCCCCTCCGACGGTGCGGCACTCCCTCAGTACTGCCCCTCCGATAGTGCAGCACTCCCTCAGTACTGCCCCTCCGACAGTGCGGCGCTCCCTCAGTACCGCCCCTCCGACAGTGCGGAGCTCCCTCAGTACTGCCCCTCCGACAGTGCGGCGCTCCCTCAGTACTGCCCCTCCGACAGTGCGGAGCTCCCTCAGTACTGCCCCTCCGACAGTGCGGTGCTCCCTCAGTACTGAACCTCCAACAGTGCGGCGCTCCCTCAGTACTGCCACTCCGACAGTGCGGCGCTCCCTCAGTACTGCCCCTCCGACAGTGCGGCGCTCCCTCAGTACTGCCCCTCCGACAGTGCGGCGCTCCCTCAGTACTGCCCCTCCGACAGTGCGGCGCTCCCTCAGTACTGCCCCTCCGACAGTGCGGCGCTCCCTCAGTACTGCCCCTCCGACAGTGCGGCGCTCCCTCAGTACTGCCCCTCCGACAGTGCGGCGCTCCCTCAGTACTGCCCCTCCGACAGTGCGGCGCTCCTTCAGTACTGCGCTGGGAGTGTCGGCCTGGATTATGTGCTCAAGTCTCTGGAGTGGGACTGCGAACCCACAACCTTCTGACTCAGAGGCGAGAGAGAGTGCTACCCACTGAGCCACAGCTGACCGCTAATGTTCGGGGATACGTATAGAGGGGGCGAATCAGCTCACTGGGATATCACGTCCCTCGATCCCCCCCCACATTGCTTTCTAACATATCTCTGCTCTTGTGTTTTCAGATCTCCAGTAACCTGGGAAACTGGGAGTTCCTGTACGAGGACCTGTTCATCACCAGTGCCATCGCCATCACCAGTACGGCCCCCTCACAGTAAAAATGTTTTCAGATTAAGGCAGACGTTCTATCGAGGAAGGGGCTTCTGGGCATTAGGCACGCCACCACTGGACCTCAGCAACGTAAAGCCCGGTGGTGGGGTTCCATGGGTGCAGAGTCCAGGATTCCACCCTCAGATCTGTCCCCCACCCCCCCACAGGCAACAAGATCCTGAAATTCCTGGGTTGGGAGAGGGCGCGAGTCCCAGGGCGGCTTGGAATCCAGGATGGAAGCCGGCTCCACCAGGGTTCCGTTTAGACTGAACCTTTAAATACTGTTCAGGGGGTGGACAGGTCAAGGTTCGTGTCGGGGAACGTCCAAATCACCAACAACAACAACGTGTATTTATACAGCGCCTTTAATGTAGTAAAACATCCCAAGGCACTTCACAGGAGTGATTATCAAACAAAATTTGACACCCAGCCACATAAGGAGATATTAGAGACAGGTGACCAAAAGCTTGGTCAAAGAAGGAGGTTTTAAGGAGCATCTTAAAAAGAGGAGAGAGGCGGAGAGGTTTAGGGAGGGAATTCCAGAGCTTAGGACCCAGGCAGCTGAAGGCACGGCCCCCAATGGTGGAGCGATTAAAATCGGGGATGCGCGAGAGGCCAGAATTGGAGGAGCGCAGAGATCTCGGGTGGTTTGGTGGGCTGGAGGAGGTTACAGAGATAGGGAAGAACGAGAATCATCTTCCCTTTATGCCCTTGAAACCTGGCATGAGCCCCTTTGAGACCAACTGAAGGCCTCTTAAGTGGGAACTGAAGATTGGGCCAAGCAGTTGTTTGCCGCGTTTAGGCCTTGTGAAGGACTTCAGTCCTTTTCATGTTTAAATACTTTTGGACATAAGCATAGACAGCTGGGCATAATACCAACATTTGCCGGTGACACCAAATTGGGAGGCAGAGACTGAAGAAGACTGCAGGAGATCGCAGCAGGACCTGGGCAGACGGGTGGCAGCTGCAGTTCAATGTAGAGAAATACGAAGTAGCACATTTGGGGAAAGAAAATCAGGGAGATGGAAGTGTAACATAAATGCATAAATGGGGTGCAGATGACCAGACCCTGGGGCTCAGACACGCAGACCCTGGGGCACAGATCAAGGAGCACAGTACGCAAGCCTAGGGTTGCGCCTATATCGCAGGGTATTACGTCACCACAGTATAGGGGTTACCAACCCTCCAGCATTGCCCCCGACGGCTCCAGGAACTAAAGATTAATCTCTAGGACACGGCCACGAGCCAAATACCTGGGGAGAGAAAAAAGAAATCGTAGGGACACCAATAAAAATTGTGCGTGATTTCTTTTCATTTTCTTTGCACGTTTATGAAAATATTGGAGACGGGCTGGAAAGGCCGTTTGACTTCCCGGCCGGCATCTTCCAGTCGGCTACTTGAGAGGCTATTCGCCTTCCGATTGGCCGTGGGAGGGCGGGGCGTCGCGGGGATTGATGTGTCGGGCGACCAATGGCGGGAGAGTGTGGGGGCGGGGGCGGCAGGAGGGTCACGTGATCAAACCTCCGGGAATGCGTCCAGGCAGTTGGCAGCCGGCATCATGTGCCATCGCCTTTGTTTAAGAATGGTAGAAGCTTGCTTCATCCAGATCTGTAGCTCAGACACTCGGCCTCATCCCCCCCCATCTTGCCAAGGTTTCCCTGTCCTGCACTTTCTCCGCTAGTCTTCAGTACACATGATAACCTCACTTACCCATTTTAAATTTGTGCACTCCTAAAGTAATGCGATACAATTCTCATCCGAGGGTCTACTGTCTACAGGAATGCAGATCCAGAGGCTGGGTATTCTGCGGCGAGTGTCTCACCTCCTGACTCCCCAAAGCCTCTCCGCTATCAACAAGGCACAAGTCAGGAGTGTGATGGAATAATCTCCACTTGCCTGGATGAGTGCAGCTCCAACAACACTCAAGAAGCTCGACACCATCCAGGATAAAGCTGCCCGCTTGATTGGCACCCCATCCACTACCTTAAACATTCACTCCCTCCACCACCGGCGCACCGTGGCTGCAGTGTGTACCATCTACAAGATGCACTGCAGCAACTCGCCAAGGCTTCTTCGGCAGCACCTCCCAAACCCGCGACCTCTTCCACCTAGAAGGACAAGGGCAGCAGGCGCATGGGAACACCACCACCTCCAAGTTCCCCTCCAAGTCACACACCATCCTGACTTGGAAATATATCGGCCGTTCCTTCATCGTCGCTGGGTCAAAATCCTGGAACTCCCTCCCTCACAGCACTGTGGGAGCACCTTCACCACACGGACTGCAGCGGTTCGAGAAGGCGGCTCCCCACCACCTTCTCAAGGGCGATTAGGGATGGGCAATAAATGCTGGACCTTGCCAGGGACGCCCACATCCCATGAACGAATAAAAAAACCCAAGTTAATTACTACACAGTGTTCAGGCTCGTTCTGCCATACACTGTGGTGACCTGCCTCCGTCGCGCGGCCACGTTGGTGCGGGCTGGGTGGCCCTGGAGATGGAGCACACGGTGTCCGCCGGCACGCTCGAGGCCTCCCGCGACCGGTGAGCACCACAGGGACTGGAGCGCGTCATCACCCTCCGGCAACCACATTTTAATTTAAGTTGTTAAGTTTCATTTCATGTTTTTTTTTAAGTTACAGTTTATTTGATTATGGTCCATACCAAAAGGGTACACTGTGGTGAGTCACATGCTTGCACCCGTGGTGCTTTCCGCTCTTGTCGAGTTATCCGAACATAAGTCATTTTATTTGTTGACTGTTACAGGAAGGTTAAAAGGTGGATGTTAAAAGAATTGTTCCGTGCAGAGAGTTGTTTTATATTGCAAAGTATTTACAGCTCCGAAACAGGCCATTCGGCCCAACTGGTCCATGCCAGTCCGCCTCCCACCCCTCTACATCTCACCCCATCACCATATCCTTCTATTCCTGTCTCCCCCCTGTGTTTATCTCAACTCCCCTTCAATGCATCGTATTATATAACATGTGGCTGTCAATCACAGCATTGAAAGGGAAATTCAATAAACAGTTGGAGGCCTTGGTGAGACCACACCTGGAGCACTGTGCACAGTTTTGGTCTCCTTATTTAAGGAAGGATATACTTGCCTTTCAAAGGGGTGCAGTGACGGTTCACTAGATTGATTCCTGGGGTGAGAGGGCTGTCCTATGATGAGAGATTGTGTAGAATGGGCCGATACTCTGGAGTTTAGAAGAATGAGAGGTGATCTCATTGAAAAATACAAGATTCTTACAGGGCTTGACAGGGTAGATGCAGGGAGGATGTTTCCCCTGGCTGGGGAGTCTAGAACCAGGGGTCAGTCTCAGAATAAGGGGTTTAGGACTGAGATGAGGAGACGAGGAATTTCTTCACTCAGAGGGCGGTGAATCTTTGGAATTCTCTGCCTCAGAGGGCCGTGGAGGCTCAGTCGTTGAGTATATTCAAGGCTGAGGTCGATAGATTTTTGGACTCTAGGGGAATCGAGGGATATGGAGATCGGGCGGGAAAGTGGAGTTGAGGTAGAAGATCAGCCATGATCTTATTGAATAGCGGAGCGGGCTCGAGGGGCCGAATGGCCGACTCCTGCTCCTGATTCTTATGTTCTTATGAAAAATCTTAAAGGATACAGAAAAAGAGCAGGGAAATGGGATTCGAGTTGATACTTCTGATGTGGAGCCAGCACTGACACAGATGTGCTGGGGCGAATGACCTCTGGTGTGCTGCCATCCTATGAAGAATGGATGCTTGGGTGGGTGGGTGGGGGGGTGTTGGACCTCATGGAGCAATAGGAACTGACGTCTTCAGGATGGGATTTTATACACCGTCTCACTGCTCTCCTCCTCTCTCCCCAGTGAGCCGGAACAAGGCCTACGAGCATCTGGTGGCCCACCGCCCCAATGCGAATCTGGTGTCGCCACAGCTCCTGCTGTCTGTGCTGATGCACATCGCTCTCTGCTCCACTTTCCAAGTGATGGGCTTCCTGCTCGTCCAGATCCAGCCCTGGTACAACCCCTGGGACCAGGGAGCACGGTATGTGACTGCACCTCGGGTGTGTGTGCGCGCGCGCTTGTGCCCGTACATGCTTGTTTGTGTGCCGCCCCCATATGTGTGCATGCTCATGTATGTGTGTGAGAGTGCGGGCATGTATGGCATGTACAGCAGGCACCTCCAAGCACTGGAGAGGTACCACCAACGCTGCCTCCGCAAGATCCTGCAAATCCATTGGCAGGACAGGCGCACCAATGTCAGTGTTCTTGCTCAGGCCAACATCCCCAGTATCGAAGCTCTGACCACGCTCGATCAGCTCCGATGGACGGGTCACATTGTCCGCATGCCCGATACGAGACTCGAAGGCAAGCGCTCTACTCGGAGCTCCAGCACGGCAAGAGAGCCCCAGGTGGGCAGAGGAAACGCTTCAAGGACACCCTCAAAGCCTCCTTGAAAAAGTGTAACATCCCCACCGACACCTGGGAATCCCTGGCCCAAGACCGCACAAAGTGGAGGAGAAGCATCCGGGAAGGCGCCGAACACCTCGAGTCTCTTCGCCGGGAGCAAGCGGAAGCCGAGTGCAAACAGTGGAAGGAGCGCACGTCAACCCAAGCACCCCACCCACCCGCCCCTTCAACCACCGTCTGCCCCACCTGTGACAGAGGCTGTAGGTCCCGCATTGGACTCATCAGTCACCTGAGAACTCATTTTTAATGTGGAAGCAACTCATCCTCGGTTCCGAGGGACTGCCTAAGAAGAAGTATGTGTGCATACTGGTTTGTATGCGTGCCCGTGCGTGTGTGCATACTGGTTTTGTGTGTGCAGGCACCCAACATGTGTGCGCGCGTCACGGTGCAAAGGAGAATGAGGTGACCGAGGACAGACCTTGTCGAGGTGTACAAAATATTGAACGGTATAAATAAGGATGACTCCGCCTGGCACTGCAGAGTAAGCCCAGAAACCAGCAGCAGAGGACTGACAATTAAACCAGCACATTTAAAACGGATTACGGGAGGAGATTCTTCGCCTCACTTCAGGCAGCGTGAGGTAACGGCCAAGGCCGTCGGCAGCGGTGTAACCCGTGGCGATCTGCCTGGAATCACAGAATGGATACAGCACAGGAGGAGGCCATTCGGCCCATCGTGCCTGTGCCGGCTCTTTGAACAAGCCCTCCAGTTAGTCCCACTCCCCCTGCTCTTTCCCCACAGCCCTGTGAATTTTTCCTTTTCAAGTATTTATCCAATTCCCCTTTTGAAAGTTACTATTGAATCTGCTCCCAATACAATACAATACAATACAAATCGCTTTATTGGCATGATAAGGTACATCTTATGTTGCCAAAGCATCAAAATACATTTATGGTTGAACACATAAACGCGGTTCCATTCATACAGTGTATAAACAGGTATATCCCTGAGTTTATAAATATATTTTCGCCTTGTTTATATATACTCTTGTCTTAGTTTACTGGTTGTCCCTCTGTTCATGGCAAGCTGTAACATAGTGTGCCGCCAGTGTTACACAGCTTCTCTCCTCCCCCAGTAGGAATGGGAGTTTTTGGTTGTCAGTCAGATTTCTGAATTCAGGGCATATTTGTGAGAATTTTTGATAGAAATTCTCTCTGATGCCCTGATATTTTCCACAGGCTGTGAGGAAGTGCATCTCTGTCTCAACTACTCCCTGACTGCAGTGAGAGCATATCCTGTCTTCTCTTGGCAGCCTGGTCTGCCTGTGTCTGCCTTTTTCGATCGCTCGGCTATGTTCGCTAAGTCTGTACCTTGCACCGCCCTTTCAGGCAGCGCGTTCCAGATCACAACAACTCGCTGCGTAAAAACATTCTCCTCATCTCCCCTCTGGTTCTTTTGCCGATTATCTTCAATCTGTGTCCTCTGGTTACCGACCCTCCTGCCACTGGAAACAGTTTCTCCTTATTTACTCCATCGAAACCCCTCATGATTTTGAACGCCTCGATTAAATCTCCCCTTAACCTTCTCTGCTCTAAGGAGAACAACCCCAGCTTCTCCCGTCTCTCCACATCACTGAAGTCCCTTCTCCCTGGCACCATTCTAGTAAATCTCCTCAGCCCGCTCTCCAAGGCCTCGACATCCTTCCTAAAGTGCAGTGCCCAGAATTGGACACAACAATCCAGCTGGGGCACGAACCATCGTTCCCTCTCTTTTTTTTCGTGAGCGGCCCATTCAGATTTTCGCGCAGGCGCGGTTATTTCCATTGAAAAGCCGGTGAGCGGCCTACGCGGGACCACCAGAGCGCTGTGCGGCTTAGCGGGCACATTGGCCTGAATCATCTCTCCTTAACCTTCCCACCCGCCTCTTCTTTGGCTCTTTATACCCACAAGCAAAGCGTCACCGTGGAAAAGCTTTAATTTAAAAAAAGCCAAAGTGCCGTGTGACATGAATCAGTCATTCATGAAAGAAAGACTTATGAAATAATACTGAGCGGCCTACAGGTGGCGCTGTCCAGGGAGAGTATAAATACTCGGGTACGGGCCCAGCTTGTGCAGGACATTCTTAACAGGAACTAGTGAAGGACACAACTCGACCTCCATGTTGTAAAACAGTTGATTAAAGCTTTGTTCAACGCTTAGAGCGAGTGCCTAGTAGTTTTCTTACATCACCGTGACCGATCTCTCTCCCGACAGTGCGTGCGCATCCAACGACACGTTTTACGGAACGCCACCGCCACAGCCCCGGAACAACAGCGGGATCCTCTTCAACATGCAGTGGAAAATCAGCAACTATGTCAACACCACTGTCTTCTTTGTCTCTGTCTTCCAGTACATCACCATCGCGTTTGTCTTCTCCATGGGCAAGCCGTTCCGCAAGCCCATCTCCACCAACTGTGAGTAGCCCGGCGGGCGGGGGCCGTGGTGGGAGTGGGAGGAGGGGCGGGGTGTTATCGGCAGCTGCTTTCCCGACTCGCCTCCAAGTCAGAAGGTCGTGGGTTCCAGTCCCACTCCAAGGACTTGAGCCCATAATGCAGGCCAACACTCCCAGTGCAGTACTGAGGGAGCGCCATACTGTCGGAGGGGCAGTACTGAAGGAGTGCCGCACTGTCGGAGGGGCAGTACTGAGGGAGCGCCGCACTGTCGGAGGGGCAGTACTGAGGGAGCGCCGTACTGTCGGAGGGGCAGTACTGAGGGAGCGCCGCACTGTCGGAGGGGCCGTACTGAGGGAGCGCCGCACTGTCGGAGGGGCAGTATTGAGGGAGTGCCGCACTGTCGGAGGGGCAGTACTGAGGGAGCGCCGCACTGTCGGAGGGGCAGTACTGAGGGAGCGCCGCACTGTCGGAGGGGCAGTACTGAAGGAGTGCCGCACTGTCGGAGGGGCGGTACTGAGGGAGCGTTGCACTGTCGGAGGGGCAGTACTGAAGGAGTGCCGCACTGTCGGAGGGGCAGTACTGAGGGAGCGCCGCACTGTCGGAGGGGCAGTACTGAAGGAGTGCCGCACTGTCGGAGAGGCAGTACTGAGGGAGTGCCGCACTGTCAGAGGTGCTGTCTTGCAGATGAGACGTTAAACCGAGGCCCCCGTCTGCTCTCTCAGGCGGATGTTAAAGATCCCATGGTCACTATTTCAAAGAAGAGCAGGGGAGTTCTCCCTGGTGTCAATATTTATCCCTCAACTAACATCACTAAAAAACAGATTAACAGGTTGTTCATCTCATTACTGATTGCGGGATCTTGTGTGCAAAAGAAAAAGTAGCTGCTGAGTTTGCATTGTGTGTGTGAAGGGCTTTGAGATGATTCTGGGAGATGTGATAAGGTTTAATTTAAACAAAAGTTCTTTGCATTTTTCCTAGATTTATTCCTGGCTGTTCTCGTCATTCTTTACCTTTTCACTTTATTCCTGATGCTCTTCCCAAGCAGCGGCCTCGACACCTTTTTTGAGGTAACACATCTCCCGATCTTATTTTATTCATCGATCGTTTACTTCCCTCCCTCCGCCTTAAAATTCCCCCTCCCCTGAACACGTGAGTCGCCTCTGCGTCAGAAGGTTGAGGGAGCGCCACACTGTCGGAGAGGCAGTACTGAGGGAGCGCCGCACTGTCGGAGGGGCAGTATTGGGGGAGCGCCGCACTGTCGGAGGGGCAGTATTGGGGGAGCGCCACACTGTCGGAGAGGCAGTACTGAGGGAGCGCCGCACTGTCGGAGGGGCAGTATTGGGGGAGCGCCGCACTGTCGGAGGGGCAGTATTGGGGGAGCGCCGCACTGTCAGAGGGGCAGTACTGAGGGAGCGCCGCACTGTCGGAGGGGCAGTACTGAGGGAGCGCCGCACTGTCGGAGGGGCAGTACTGAGGGAGCGCCGCACTGTCGGAGGGGCAGTATTGGGGGAGCGCCGCACTGTCAGAGGGGCAGTACTGAGGGAGTGCTGCACTGTCGGAGGGGCAGTACTGAGGGAGCGCCGCACTGTCGGAGGGGCAGTACTGAGAGAGCGCCGCACTGTCGGAGGGGCAGTATTGGGGGAGCGCCGCACTGTCGGAGGGGCAGTACTGAGGGAGTGCTGCACTGTCGGAGGGGCAGTACTGAGGGAGCGCCGCACTGTCGGAGGGGCAGTACTGAGAGAGTGCTGCACTGTCGGTGGTGCCGTCTTTTGGATGAGACATTAAACCGAGGCCCCGTCTGCCCTCTCAGGTGGATGTAACGGATCCCATGGCTAGTATTTTGAAGAAGAGCAGGGGGGAGTTCTCCCCAGTGTCCTGGGGCCAATATTTATCCCTCAGTGAACATCACTAAAAAACAGATGATCTGGTGATTATCATATTGCTGTTTGTGGGAGCCTGCTGTGCGCAAATTGGCTGCCGCAATTCCTACATTACAACAGTGACTACACTTCAAAAAGTACTTAATTGGCTGTTAAGCGCTTTGGGACGTCCCGAATCTTGTGAGTGATCCTGTAGGAAAACAATTTTGTTTTTCCTTGTTTCACTGGGGTTCAGTTCTGCAGGTCCTCTCTGGTACCTCACCCAAGTGACTGTTCTTCCTGACCGAGCCCAGGCAGGGAGCCCCTCAATTTCCTTGGGCTCTGTGTGGCAGGGAGGTGCCGTGGAAACTGCATCCATGTGAGTAGACCCTTCCGGTGACCGAGAGTCGGAAGAAATCGAGGGCCCCCTGAGTGTTGGCCCGCATCGTTACCTCTGGTGTCCCCCAGGATCTATCCTTGGCCCCTCCTATTTCTCATCTACATGCTGCCCCTTGGCAACATCATCCAAAAACACAGCGTCAGTTTCCACATGTACGCTGACGACACCCAGCTCTACCTCACCACCGCCTCTCTCGACCCCTCCATGGTCCCTAAGTTGTCAGACTGCTTGTCCGACATCCAGTTCTGGATGAGCAGAAATTTTCTCCAATTAAATATTGGGAAGACCGAAGCCATTGTTTTCGGTCCCCACCACAAACTCCATTCCCGAGCCACTGACTCCATCCCTCTCCCTAACATCTGTCTCAGGCTGAACCACACTGTTCGCAACCTCGGTGTCATATTTGACCCTGAAGTGAGCTTCCGACCACATATCCGCAGCATAACAAAGACCGCCTACTTCCACCTCCGTAACATCGCCCGTCTCCGCCCCTGCCTCAGCTCATCTGCTGCTGAAACCCTCATCCGGGCCTTTGTTACCTCCAGACTTGACTATTCCAACGCACTCCTAGCTGGCCTCCCACATTCCACCCTCCGTAAACCTGAGGTGATCCAAAACTCGGCTGCCCGTGTCCTAACTCGCACCGAGTCCCGTTCGCCCATCACCCCCTGTGCTCGCTGACCCACATTGGCTCCCGGTTAAGCAGCGCCTCGATTTCAAAATTCTCATCCTTGTTTTCAAATCCCCTCCATGGCCTCGCCCCTCCCTATCTCTGTAACCTCCTCCAGCCCCACCATCCCGAGATCTCTGCGCTCCTCTAATTCTGCCCTCTTGAGCATCCCCGATTTCCATCGCTCCACCATTGGCGGCCGTGCCTTCAGCCGCCTGGGCCCCGAGCTCTGGAATTCCCTCCCTAAACCTCTCCGCCTCTCTCTCCTCCTTTAAGACGCTCCTTAAAACCGACCTCTTTGACCAAGCTTTTGATCACCTGTCCTAATATCTCCTTATGTGGCTCGGTGTCAAATTTTTTGTCTTATAACACTCCTGTGAAGCGCTTTGGGACGTTTTACTACGTTAAAGGCGCTATATAAATACAAGTTGTTATTGTTGAGTGGACCCTCCCGGCGAGAGAGAGCCGGAAGCAATCGCGGGCCCCCTGAGTGTTGGCACACTATTCGACTGCACGGGGCATCGCCACCACGTCTCAGCCAATGTCCGCACTGGTGCCCAGTTAACAACCGGGGGCGCTGGACTGTTAATGCTGGATGATGATCCCATTCTCTGAGCCAGAGGCTCACGAGGGGACTGCTGCCTCCGCACAGACCTGGGATCGGAGACGGGGCGAGGTGGCCTGGTTCTATGGCTCACTGCCACAAAGGATGGCGCATTTGGCCGCAAGGCAGCAGGCAGCAGCCCTCGCTTCCAGTTTAGATGCACTGTGGTGTTCAGGGCCCTGGGACTGTTACTAATCACACTCTCTCTCTCTCTCTCTCTCTCGCTCTCTCTGGTTTTCTTTCCCAGTTCGTCTGCATCCCGTACATCTGGAGAATCTACATTTTACTCATGGTCGTCGGTCATTTTGCCCTTTCCGTCTTTCTGGAGGTAACGTTTCAATCTGATTAATAGATTCTCATCACTCTGGGTCCGAATGTGCTGCTCACTGCAGTCCCTCCCAGCCAGGTCACCGTGCCCAGGGAGAGAGGGGTGTGTGTAGCTTCTCTGTGTTACTGTTCACTCTATATCCCACCGTTCCCCAGTGTGTCCCTCTATATATCCCACTGTTCCCCAGTGTGTCCCCTCTATATATCCCACTGTTCCCCAGTGTGTCCCTCTATATATCCCACTGTTCCCCAGTGTGTCCCTCTATATATCCCACTGTTCCCCAGTGTGTCCCTCTATATATCCCACTGTTCCCCAGTGTGTCCCCTCTATATATCCCTCTGTTCCCCAGTGTTTACCCGCTATATCTCGCTGTTACCCAGTGATTCCCCTCCAGATCCCACTGGTTCAGACTCAGCTGTGAAGGCTCCCACAGTCAAATAACCGACTGATATTAAAAACAGAAAATGCTGGAGATACTCAGCAGGTCAGGCAGCATCTGTGAAGAGAGAAACAGAGTTAAAGTTTCAGGTCGATGACCTTTCCTCAGAACCCGAAAAAAGTGTTGGCACACTATTCGACTGCATGGGGCATCACCACCAAGTCTCAGCCAGTGTCTGCACTGGTGCCCATTTAACAACAGGGGGCGCTGGACTGTTAATCCTGGATGATGATCCCATTCTCTGAGCCAATTCCAGTTCTGACGAAAGGTCATCGACCTGAAACGTTAACTCTGTTTCTCTCTAAACAGAGGCTGCCTGACCTGCTCAGTGTCTCCAGCATTTTCTGTTTTTATTTCAGATTTCCAGCATCTGCTGTATTTTCTTTTTGTATTAGCCTACTGGTATTATTTGGTCTCTACAATAAAGTACGTCCGAGATACTGGCGAGCAGTGGGCTCCATGGAGCCAGTACCTCAGCTTAGAGTTGGCGCCTTCAGGAGAGATGGGGATGAATTGGAAAATGAACATATTACATAGAAACGTAGAAGATAGGAGCAGGAGTCGGCCATTCGGCCCCTCGAGCCTGCTCCGCCATTTAATGCGATCATGGCTGATCATCCAAACTCAGTACCCTGTCCCTGCCTTCTCCACATATCCCTTGATCCCTTTAGCCTTAAGAAATATATCCAACTCCTTCTTGAATATATTTAATGAATTGGCCTCAACTGCCTTCTGTGGTAGAGAATTCCACAGGTTCACCACTCTCTGGGTGAAGAAATTCCTCATCTCTGTCCTAAATGGCTTACCCCTTATCCTTAGACTGTGACCCCTGGTTCAGGACTCCCTGACCATCGGGAACATCCTTCCTGCATCTAGTCTAGTCCTGTTAGAATTTTATAAGTTTGAATGAGATCCCCTCTCCTTCTTCTAAACTCCAGCGAGTATAAGCCCAATCGACCCAATCTCTCTCCTCATACGTCATTCCTGCCATCCCAGGTATCAGTCTGGTGAATCTTCGCTGCACTCCCTCCATGGCAAGAATATCCTTCCTCAGATAAGGCGACCAAAACTGCACACAATACTCAAGGTGTGGTCTCACCAAGGCCCTGTATTGTGGTAAGAGATACAAAGTATAGACTCAGGGCATGTCACCGCTAAGAATGGTTTCTGTTTTGCAGGAGGTGCTGACCAACAATCATCGCCTGTGGAACTGGCTGAGCCGTATGAATTGTCCCTCTGCCTCCTTGGTGAAACACAAGAAACTGCACCAAGAGCTGCAGGACGACCCCTCCTGGCCCCCAGACACCACGCCCGCGTCACACAAGGGCGCTGTACAGTAACGCAAGCTCAGATAGCATATTTATCATTAAACGGTTGTACAGAATCCCGCTGGGTGTACGCTCATTTCAGCTCGGCTGGCGGACGGGATCAATGTTCTCCTAACTCCTCGTTTGAATGTCACAGTTTGCAAGCGCACGGCGACATAATGTGTGTATGTGTGTGTGTGGAAATGGCTCTCGGTGTACCGAGGGAGTGCCGCACTGTCGGAGGGGCAGTACCGAGGGAGTGCCGCACTGTCGGAGGGGCAGTACTGAGGGAGCGCCGCACTGTCGGAGGGGCGGTACTGAGGGAGCGCCGCACTGTCGGAGGGCCAGTACCGAGGGAGTGCCGCACTGTCGGAGGGGCAGTACTGAGGGAGCGCCGCACTGTCGGAGGGGCGGTACTGAGGGAGCGCCGCACTGTCGGAGGGGCAGTACTGAGGGAGCGCCGCACTGTCGGAGGGGCAGTGCTGAGGGAGCGCCGCACTGTCGGAGGGGCACTACTGAGGGAGTGCCGCACTGTCGGAGGGGCCGTACTGAGGGAGCGCCGCACTGTCTGAGGGGCAGTACTGAGGGAGCGCCGCACTGTCAGAGGGGCAGTACTGAGGGAGCGCCGCACTGTCGGAGGGACAGTACTGAGGGAGTGCCGCACTGTCGGAGGGGCACTACTGAGAGAGCGCCGCACTGTCGGAGGGACAGTACTGAGGGAGTGCCGCACTGTCGGAGGGGCCGTACTGAGGGAGCGCCGCACTGTCTGAGGGGCAGTACTGAGGGAGCGCCGCACTGTCGGAGGGGCAGTACCGAGGGAGCGCCGCACTGTCGGAGGGGCAGTACTGAGGGAGTGCCACACTGTCGGAGGGACAGTACTGAGGGAGCGCCGCACTGTCGGAGGGGCAGTACTGAGGGAGCGCTGCACTGTCAGAGGGGCAGTACTGAGGGGGTGCTGCACTGTCGGAGGGGCAGTACTGAGGGAGCGCCGCACTGTCGGAGGGGCAGTACTGAGGGAGCGCCGCGCTGTCGGAGGGGCAGTACTGAGGGAGTGCTGCACTGTCGGAGGGGCAGTACTGAGAGAGCGCTGCACTGTCAGAGGGGCCGTCTTGACGATGAGACGTAAAACAAGGCCCCGTCTGCTCTCAGGTAGATGTAAAAGATCCCACGGACATTATTTTGAAGAAGAGCAGGGGAATTTCTCCTCGGTGTCCTGGGGCCAATATTTATCCCTCAATCTACATCACTAAAACAGATGATCTGGTCATTATCACATTGCTGTTTGTGGGAGCTTGTTGTGCGCAAATTGGCTGCCGTGTTTCCCACATTACAACAGTGACTACACTTCACAAAGTACTTGATTGGCTGTAAAGTGCTTTGGGGCGTCCTGAGGTGGTGAAGGGCGCTACAGAAATGCAAGTCTTTCTTTCCACGGTTTCTCAACTGTCCTCTCAAGCTCCAAGTCCCCCGTCCTAAACATTCTTCCTTCTCCCCGTGTTGAAGTCAAGGCTCCTCGCCTCCTGCTCGGCCTCACTCTTTCCGAGGACCTCAGCCTGCGGAGCCCCTCGCCTCCTTCACCCTTCCCTACCTCCTACGATCCATAGGCTTTGAAAAGCCGGTCTCTCTGTCACCTTAGCGTCACCTCCCGATTTACCTCGTTTCCTATTCCTCTTTCCGTCCCGCGCTCTGGGCCTTTGTCCTTCGCCTGGGGGGGAGGGGGAAGAAACAATCCCAGACAAACGGAAGCACACACCAGTGTCCGAAGCAAAGTGCTTTATTGTCACTCTGTTACAGGTTTGGCAGAAAGGAAGCAATATCTCACCACTGGCCAGCTGTGCAATGTGTCTCGTGTTTGTATACTGTGTGCAGGGTGTCACGGTGATATCGTCACATCACTCTCCGTGTCTGGTGCTACCAACTTATTACTCATTTTATTTACACAGTGGGACAGAGGGTTCCAGTAGCTGGGTATGCAGTGTGCCCCAGACTGATTGGATCAAAGTCTTCTCTATCTGCAGGCTGCAAAGGTCCAAAGAGAAGCAGGTTTCAGCTCCATTTGGAATTAATGGTAGGGTCGCTCAAATAATATGGGAAATGGAAAAATGCAACAGTGCAGAGGGAGCTTTACTCTGTATCTGACCCGTGCTGTACCTGCCCTGGGAGTGTTTGATGGGACAGTGTAGAGGGAGCTTTACTCTGTATCTAACCCGTGCTGTACCTGCCCTGGGAGTGTTTGATTGGACAGTGTAGAGGGAGCTTTACTCTGTATCTAACCCGTGCTGTACCTGCCCTGGGAGTGTTTGATGGGACAGTGTAGAGGGAGCTTTACTCTGTATCTAACCCGTGCTGTACCTGCCCTGGGAGTGTTTGATGGGACAGTGTAGAGGGAGCTTTACTCTGTATCTAACCCGTGCTGTACCTGCCCTGGGAGTGTTTGATGGGGCAGTGTAGAGGGAGCTTTACTCTGTATCTAACCAGTGCTGTACCTGCCCTGGGAGTGTTTGATGGGACAGTGTAGAGGGAGCTTTACTCTGTATCTAACCCGTGCTGTACCTGCCCTGGGAGTGTTTGATGGGACAGTGTAGAGGGAGCTTTACTCTGTATCTAACCCGTGCTGTACCTGCCCTGGGAGTGTTTGATGGGACAGTGTAGAGGGAGCTTTACTCTGTATCTAACCAGTGCTGTACCTGCCCTGGGAGTGTTTGATGGGAGGTTCTCAATACTATTTCAATCAATAAGGAGAAAGTGCAGTGTGGCCTCTGCTGTGATGCTAAGATGCGACTCGGAGAGGGAATGCGAAAGCTGGAAGAAGATGCTGCTGGTGAGGGGACCGAGGTCACATGGTCAGGCGGAGACTGCACAGGACAATCCCGCCCTTAAAGCAAACTGCAGCAGCGAGGAGCGATTCATCGGTGCTTCAATCATTATCATCCCGCAGTATCGAGTCTTTCTCAGCTCAGTATGCTCCCCATAGAGTATGGGCACCTCATGAGCTGGTACCTCCTTCCTGTCAATTAGAGTTCAAAATGTTACAATCACTACAGTTCTCTACTGTTACTTAAATTCTTCATTTTTATTGTGTGTACAGTGTCAGCTGTGGCTCACTGGGTCGCGCACTCTCGCCTCAAATCAGGAGGTTGTGGGTTCAAGTGCCACTCCAGAGACTTCAGCACAAAAATCTGGGCAGACACTGCAGTGCAGTACTGAGGGAGCGCCGCACTGTCAGAGGGGCAGTACTGAGGGAGCGCCGCACTGTCGGAGGGGCAGTACTGAGGGAGCGCCGCACTGTCGGAGGGGCAGTACTGAGGGAGCGCCGCACTGTCGGAGGGGCAGCACTGAGGGAGCGCCGCACTGTCGGAGGGGCAGTACTGAGGGAGCGCCGCACTGTCGGAGGGGCAGTACTGAGGGAGCGCCGCACTGTCGGAGGGGCAGCACTGAGGGAGCGCCGCACTGTCGGAGGGGCAGTACTGAGGGAGCGCCGCACTGTCGGAGGGGCAGTACTGAGGGAGCGCCGCACTGTCGGAGGGGCAGTACTGAGGGAGCGTCGCACTGTCGGAGGGGCAGTACTGAGGGAGCGCCGCACTGTCGGAGGGGCAGTACTGAGGGAGCGCCGCACTGTCGGAGGGGCAGTACTGAGGGAGCGCCGCACTGTCGGAGGGGCAGTACTGAGGGAGCGCCGCACTGTCGGAGGGGCAGTACTGAGGGAGTGCCGCACTGTCGGAGGGCCAGTACTGAGGGAGCGCCGCACTGTCGGAGGGGCAGTACTGAGGGAGCGCCGCACTGTCGGAGGGGCAGTACTGAGGGAGCGCCGCACTGTCGGAGGGGCAGTACTGAGGGAGCGCCGCACTGTCGGAGGGGCAGTACTGAGGGAGCGTCGCACTGTCGGAGGGGCAGTACTGAGGGAGCTCCGCACTGTCGGAGGGACAGTACTGAGGGAGCTCCGCACTGTCGGAGGGGCAGTACTGAGGGAGCTCCGCACTGTCGGAGGGGCAGTACTGAGGGAGCGCCGCACTGTCGGAGGGGCAGTACTGAGGGAGCGCCGCACTGTCGGAGATGCCGTCTTTTGGATGAGACGTTAAACCGAAGCCCCATCTGCTCTCAGGTGGACGTAAAAGATCCCACGGCCACTATTTTGAAGAAGAGCAGGGGAGTTCTCCCTGGTGTCCTGGGGCCAATATTTATCCCTCAACCAACATCACTAAAAACAGATGATCTGGTCATTATCTCATTGCTGTTTGTGGGAGCTTGCTGTGCGCAAATTGTCTGCTGCGTTTCCTACATTACAACAGTGACCACACTTCAAAAAGTACTTCATTGGCTGTAAAGCGCTTTGGGACGTCTGGTGGTCGTGAAAGGCGCTGGAGAAATGCAAGTCTTTTATTTGGGTAATTGTCTTTTTTTTACATCATGGAATGATGCAGCACAGGAGGAGGCCATTCGGCCCATCGTGCCTGTGCCGGCTCTTTGAACGAGCTCTCCAATTAGTCGCACTCCCCGGCTCTTTCCCCCTAGCCCTGCTAATGTTTCCCCTGCAAGTATTTATCCAATTCAGCGGCAGTGTTTCTTTGTGACCGATGTTAAACCGAGGCCCCGTCTGCCTGTTCCACTGGCTGAGGTGGGTGTTCAGGATCCCACGCCACTATTTGAAGAGGCACGGTGAGTTCTCATTCTTTGTGGGATCTTGCTGTGCGCAATTGGCGGCTGTATTTGGGAATGAAACAACAGTGGCTGCACTGGCTCAGTCGCACCGAGTGTTTCCGCCCCGGAGCACCTGGCAGGAATTGACCAGGAGTCCGCTCACCCAGCCTGTAGAATCGTGGGGGTCGAAGCCGTGAAGAATGGGCCGCTGGGTATTGCAGCAGCAGAACCTGCTGGAGACTGTGTCCAGGCCCGTTACTGCACATCTTCCCAGTCATTCAGTCTGACCCAGTGACCCGCTCACTCCTCACACATTTCACCGCACACTTTCCGGGATTTACCCATTCCCATGGACCGGTGCTCGGAACAGGGTCGGGGCTCGTTCTCTCTCAGGGGCCATGGTCTCTCTCTCTCTCTCTCTCTGTCTCTCTCTCTCTCTCTGTCTCTCTCTCTCTGTCTCTCTCTCTCTCTCTGTCTATCTCTCTGTCTGTCTATCTCTCTCTCTCTCTCTCTCTGTCTCTCTCTCTGTCTGTCTCTATCTCTCTCTGTCTCTCTGTCTCGTTCTTGCTGTCTCTCTGTCTCACTATCTGTCTGTCTTTATCTCTCTCTGTCTCTGTCTGTCTCTCTCTCTGTGTCTCGTTCTCGCTCTCTCTCTGTCTCTCACTCTGTCTATCTCTTTATCTCTCTGTGTGTATGTTTGTCTCTCTGTCTCTTTCTACTGTATCTCCCTCTGTCTATCTCTCTCTCGTTCTCTCAGTCTCCCTCTCAGTCTCTCTGTCTATCTTTCTGTCTCTATCTCTCTAGCTCTCTCGTTCTCTCAGTCTCTCTCGCTCTGTCTCTCGCTCTGTCTCTCGCTCTGTCTCTCGCTCTGTCTCTCTCTCTCTGTCTCTCTCTCTCTGTCTCTCTCTCTCTCTGTCTCTCTCTCTCTGTCTCTCTCTCTCTCGTTCTCTCAATCTCTCGTTCTCTCAGTCTGTCTCTCGTTCTCTCAGTCTGTCTCTGTCTCTCGTTCTCTCAGTCTGTCTCTCTCTGTCTCTCGTTCTCTCTGTCTGTCTCTCTCTCTCAGTCTTTCTCTTGTCCTCTCTCACAGGCTAGGGGTTGTTTGCTCTCTCTCATTCTCACTCGCTCGAAGCCAATCGCCACTTCGTACCTTTCTTTCTGCAAATACATTTCTTGGTTTTCGGTCTGGTGATTGCTCGAACTGTTTCTCTGTTGCATCTCACCTTACCATTGGGCAGTCCTGTAAAACAGAAAGAGAGTGTGAGGCAATGCAGGACCCAGTCCCCGCCCCATTCCCCGGGGCATGTTTGAAGTGCAGTTCGCAGATCTCCGTCTCTCCAAAGCGGTTCAGGTTGAAAGGAAGCTCGTTTCGTTCTGCGTGTGCCCCAGGCACCAAGCTCCTACATCAAGGGTCAGGGTGGCAATGTACCGACACACAGACGGCATAGAAAAATAGGAGCAGGAGTCAGTCCTTCGAGCCTGCCCCGCCATTCAATGTGATCATGGCTGATCCTCTATCTCAATACCATATTCCCGCTCTCTCCCCATACCTCTTGATGCCTTTTGTATCTAGAAATCTATCGATCTCCTTCTTAAATATATTCAGTGACTTGGCCTCCACAGCCTTCTGTGGTAGAAAATTCCACAGGTTCACCACCCTCTGAGTGAAGAAATTTCTCCTCATCTCAGTCCTAAATGTCCTACCCCGTATCCTGAGACTGTGACCCCCTCGTTCTCGACCACCCAGCCAGGGGAAACATCCTCCCTGCATCCAGTCTGTCTAGCCCTGTCAGAATTTTATACGTTTCAGTGAGATCCCCTCTCATTCTTCTAAACTCTAGTGAATACAGGCCTAGTCGACCCAATCTCTCCTCATACGACAGTCCTGCCATCCCAGGAACCAGTCTGGTGAACCTTTGTTGCACTCCCTCTATGGCAAGTATATCCTTCCTTAGGTAAGGAGACCAGAACTGCACACAGTACTCCAGGTGTGGTCTCACCAAGGCAGACGTTCCAGACCCGGGCAGGGAGTCCCAGGACTATCGAGTGCGGAACTGAATGGACAGCGGGACCACCTCGCGACTTACACTGTGCCCTTGTGCTCGGGCCAACCTTTACCCACAGCAGCTCTCGTTTCTGTTCCTGTCTATTTTAATTTTCCGATCCCCCCCACCCCCCCCCCCACCACATGCTTTCCAGGAGGGGTCACTTGGCGATCAGCAGCTGATTTTCTCCCACCACCCCTCCCAATCCCAGGAGTAATCCTCGCCCCCCAGCTGTTGCACCAGCTAAGTCGCTAGCCTGCTCCGTGTAGCTCAGAGTCCCTCCGCCTCGCCCACCCCCTCAACACTTACTGCGATCGGTTACTGGGTGCGAGCCAGTGGGAGGAATACTCACTCCTGCAGTCACAGATGGTCTCTGCCTTTTGCAATCCTGTAACTTGTGCAGCCAACCTGGAACTCCCTGCAACAGAGAATGCACCAAACATTCATCAGCTGTGAACAGAAACAGGAAATGTTAGGAACTGTAACAGCATCGGCGGAGAGAGAGAGACAGAGGCAGAGTGAGTGAGAGAGACAGAGTGAGAAAGTGAGAGAGAGAGAGACAGAGTGAGAGAGAGAGAGAGACAGAGAGAGAGAGGCAGAGAGTGAGAGAGGCAGAGAGTGAGTGAGACAGAGTGAGAGTGAGACAGAGAGTGAGAGAAAGGCAGAGAGAGAGAAAGCAGAGTGTGTGAGAGAAACGGTTAATGTTTCAGCTGCAGCCCTTCATTCTCCTTCTCCTTCCCCCTCCTCTCCTGAAGGTGCTGACTCCTCTGGGCTCCGGTTCCACAGCAGCCTCTGGCCCCTCGCCCACTGGAGATTCTTCACATCTGAGACAACAGCAGCTTTTTCCTGACAACCAATGCTGACGATGGCCTTCACCCAAAATCCACACGCACGCTGTCCAGTGAGGTCGCTGGACAGTGATCAGGAGCAGGAGCGTGTGGAGACGGTCGTGTAGGGGTGATGCTGCTGGATTAGTACGCCAGTCGACCTGGACTTCCGCGATCGCAAATTCAAATCTCATCACAGTAGTTTGAGAATTTGTATTTGGTTTAAAAATAAAAATCTATTTAATAAAAAGCTGGTCCCAATGAAACTGTCAGATTGTCGTAAAACCCCAACTGGTTCACTGGCGTTTAGGAGAATGAGAGGTGATCTTATTGAAACATAAGATACTGAGGGGGCTCGACAGGGTAGATGCAGAGAGGATGTTTCCCCTCGTGGGGAAATCTAGAACTCGGGGGCACAGTCTCAGAATAAAGGGTCGCCCTTTTAGAACTGAGATGAGGAGGAATTTCTTCTCTCAGAGGGTCGTAAATCTGTGGAATTCTCTGCCCCAGAGAGCTGTGGAGGCTGGGTCATTAAATACATTTAAGGTGGAGATAGACAGATTTTTGCAAGATAAGGGAGTGAAGGGTTATGAGGAGCAGGTGGGGAAGTGGCTTTGAGCCCAAGATCAGCCGTGATCTTATTGAATGGCGGAACAGGCTCGAGGGGCCAAGGGGCGGAGCAGGCTCGAGGGGCGGAGGGGCGGAGCAGGCTCGAGGGGCGGAGCAGGCTCGAGGGGCCGAGGGGCGGAGCAGGCTCGAGGGGCCGAGGGGCGGAGCAGGCTCGAGGGGCTGAGGGGCGGAGCAGGCTCGAGGGGCCGAGGGGCGGAGCAGGCCCGAGGGGCGGAGCAGGCTCGAGGGGCGGAGCAGGCTCGAGGGGCGGAGGGGCGGAGCAGGCTCGAGGGGCGGAGCAGGCTCGAGGGGCCGAGGGGCGGAGCAGGCTCGAGGGGCGGAGGGGCGGAGCAGGCTCGAGGGGCAGAGCAGGCTCAAGGGGCCGAGGGGCGGAGCAGGCTCGAGGGGCCGAGGGGCGGAGCAGGCTCGAGGGGCCGAGGGGCGGAGCAGGCTCGAGGGGCGGAGCAGGCTCAAGGGGCCGAGGGGCGGAGCAGGCTCGAGGGGCGGAGCAGGCTCAAGGGGCCGAGGGGCGGAGCAGGCTCGAGGGGCCGAGGGGCGGAGCAGGTTCGAGGGGCGGAGCAGGCTCGAGGGGCGGAGCAGGCTCGAGGGGCCGAGGGGCAGAGCAGGCTCGAGGGGCGGAGCAGGCTCGAGGGGCCGAGGGGCAGAGCAGGCTCGAGGGGCGGAGCAGGCTCGAGGGGCGGAGCAGGCTCGAGGGGCCGAGGGGCGGAGCAGGCTCGAGGGGCGGAGCAGGCTCGAGGGGCCGTGTGGCGGAGCGGGGCCGAGGGGCGGAGCGGGCTCGAGGGGCCTATTCCTGCTCCTATTTATTATGTTCCTTCAGGGAAGGAAACCTTCCCCCTCTGGCCCGACACGTGACTCCAGTCCCACACTGACACGGTTGACTCTTAACTGCCCGCTGAAGTGGCTTCAACTTTATCAAAACAGCTACCCAGCGGTTCAAGAGGGCGGCCAACCACCCTCTCACCCACTGGGGACGAGCAGTAAATGCTGGGCTTCCCAGCGACGCCCACATCCCCAGCATGAATAAAAACCAAGGAACCACGGTTGACTGTTCCCCTCCCGATCCCAGTCGCAGTGGGGCACCCCTGCCCCCCGCCCCCGCCCCCGCCCCCGCCCCCGCTGAGATCAGCTGACTACAGACAGGGGATCAGACTGTGGGACCCTGCAGTCTCCCCTAAACCCCATCTAGTAACCCAGCGAGGCACAGAGCCGGAGGCCGGGGACGCCCCCAACGTTCTTTTCAATTTATGAATGGTTTGCACAAGCATCCTGTCCAGAACCACCCCGGGGTTGGTGTTACGAGACCGAGTCCAGGCCGTCGCTACCTCCCCCACACCCCGCCCCGCACCCCCAACAGGTCCTGCTGGTCTGAGCAAGGCACACGGAGTAAACAGGTTGAATCTGAGTGTCGGTCATTTCAAGGTTTGGATCCAGTGCAACGCTCATTGTACAGAATTTCACAACAACTTGCATTTACACAGCGCCTTTAACACAGTAAAACATCCCAAGGCGCTGCACAGGAGCATTTTCAGTCAAAATTTGACACTGATCCACATAAGTAGATATTAGGGCAGGTGACCAAAAGCTTGGTCAAAGAGGTCGGTTTTAAGGAGCGTCTTAAAGGCGGAGAGAGAGGCGGAGAGGTTTAGGGAGGGAATTCCAGAGCTCGGGGCCCAGGCAGCTGAAGGCACGGCCGCCAATGGTGGAGCGATGGAAATCGGGGGGATGGACAAGAGGCCAGAATTGGAGGAGCGCAGAGATCTCGGAGGGTTGTGGGGCTGGAGGAGGTTACAGAGATAGGGAGGGTTGTAGGGCTGGAGGAGGTTACAGAGATAGGGAGGGTTGTAGGGCTGGAGGAGGTTACAGAGATAGGGAGGGTTGTAGGGCTGGAGGAGGTTACAGAGATAGGGAGGGTTGTAGGGCTGGAGGAGGTGACAGAGATAGGGAGGGTTGTAGGGCTGGAGGAGGTTACAGAGACAGAGAGGGTTGTAGGGGCTGGAGGAGGTTACAGAGATAGGGAGGGTTGTGGGGCTGGAGGAGGTTACAGAGATAGGGAGTGGTGTAGGGGCTGGAGGAGGTTACAGAGATAGAGAGGGTTGTAGGGGCTGGAGGAGGTGACAGAGATAGGGAGGGTTGTAGGGCTGGAGGAGGTTACAGAGACAGAGAGGGTTGTAGGGGCTGGAGGAGGTTACAGAGATAGGGAGGGTTGTGGGGCTGGAGGAGGTTACAGAGATAGGGAGGGGTGTAGGGGCTGGAGGAGGTTACAGAGATAGGGAGGGGTGTAGGGGCTGGAGGAGGTTACAGAGATAGGGAGGGTTGTAGGGGCTGGAGGAGTTTACAGAGATAGGGAGGGTTGTAGGGGCTGGAGGAGGTTACAGAGATAGGGAGGGATGTAGGGCTGGAGGAGGTTACAGAGATAGGGGGGGTTGTAGGGCTGGAGGGAGTTACAGAGATAGGGAGGGTTGTAGGGCTGGAGGAGGTTACAGAGATAGGGAGGGTTGTAGGGCTGGAGGAGGTTACAGAGATAGGGAGGGTTGTGGGGGTTGGAGGAGGTTACAGAGATAGGGAGGGGTGTAGGGGCTGGAGGAGGTTACAGAGATAGAGAGGGTTGTAGGGGCTGGAGGAGTTTACAGAGATAGGGAGGGTTGTAGGGGCTGGAGGAGGTTACAGAGATAGGGAGGGATGTAGGGCTGGAGGAGGTTACAGAGATAGGGGGGGCTGTAGGGCTGGAGGGGGTTACAGAGATAGGGAGGGTTGTAGGGCTGGAGGAGGTTACAGAGATAGGGAGGGTTGTGGGGGTTGGAGGAGGTTACAGAGATAGGGAGGGTTGTAGGGGCTGGAGGAGGTTACAGAGATAGGGAGGGTTGTAGGGGGCTGGAGGAGGTTACAGAGGTAGGAAGGGTTGTAGGGGCTGGAGGAGGTTACAGAGATAGGGAGGGTTGTAGGGGCTGGAGGAGGTTACAGAGATAGGGAGGGGTGTAGGGCTGGAGGGGGTTACAGAGATAGGGAGGGTTGTAGGGCTGGAGCAGGTTACAGAGATAGGGAGGGGTGTAGGGGCTGGAGGAGGTTACAGAGACAGGGAGGGTTGTAGGGGCTGCAGGAGGTTACAGAGATAGGGAGGGTTGTAGGGGCTGGAGGAGATTACAGAGATAGGGAGGGGTGTAGGGGCTGGAGGAGGTTACAGAGATAGGGAGGGGTGTAGGGGCTGGAGGAGGTTACAGAGACAGGGAGGGTTGTAAGGCTGGAGGAGGTTACAGAGATAGTGAGCGGTGTCGGGGCTGGAGGAGGTTACAGAGATAGGGAGGGTTGTAGGGCTGGAGGAGGTTACAGAGATAGGGAGGGGTGTAGGGGCTGGAGGAGGTTACAGAGATAGAGAGGGTTGTAGGGCTGGAGGAGGTTACAGAGATAGGGAGGGTTGTAGGGGCTGGAGGAGGTTACAGAGATAGGGAGGGTTGTAGGGGATGGAGGAGGTTACAGAGATAGGGAGGGGTGTAGGGGCTGGAGGAGGTTACAGAGATAGGGAGGGTTGTAGGGGCTGGAGGAGGTTACAGAGATAGGGAGGGATGTAGGGCTGGAGGAGGTTACAGAGATAGGGGGGGTTGTAGGGCTGGAGGGGGTTACAGAGATAGGGAGGGTTGTAGGGCTGGAGGAGGTTACAGAGATAGGGAGGGTTGTAGGGGGCTGGAGGAGGTTACAGAGATAGGGAGGGGTGTAGGGCTGGAGGAGGTTACACAGATAGGGAGGGTTGTAGGGCTGGAGGGGGTTACAGAGATAGGGAGGGTTGTAGGGCTGGAGGAGGTTACAGAGATAGGGAGGGTTGTAGGGGGCTGGAGGAGGTTACAGAGATAGGGAGGGTTGTAGGGGCTGGAGGAGGTTACAGAGATAGGGAGGGGTGTAGGGCTGGAGGGAGTTACAGAGATAGGGAGGGTTGTAGGGCTGGAGGAGGTGACAGATAGGGAGGGTTGTAGGGCTGGAGGAGGTTACAGAGATAGGGAGGGTTGTAGGGGCTGGAGGAGGTTACAGAGATAGGGAGGGTTGTAGGGGCTGGAGGAGGTTACAGAGATAGGGAGGGTTGTAGGGGGCTGGAGGAGGTTACAGATATAGGGAGGGTTGTGGGGCTGGAGGAGGTTACAGAGATAGGGAGGGTTGTAGGGGCTGGAGGAGGTTACAGAGATAGGGAGGGGTGTAGGGCTGGAGGGGGTTACAGAGATAGGGAGGGTTGTAGGGGCTGCAGGAGGTTACAGAGATAGGGAGGGTTGTAGGGGCTGGAGGAGATTACAGAGATAGGGAGGGGTGTAGGGGCTGGAGGAGGTTACAGAGATAGGGAGGGTTGTAGTGGCTGGAGGAGGTTACAGAGATAGGGAGGGGTGTAGGGCTGGAGGGGGTTACAGAGATAGGGAGGGTTGTAGGGCTGGAGCAGGTTACAGAGATAGGGAGGGGTGTAGGGGCTGGAGGAGGTTACAGAGACAGGGAGGGTTGTAGGGGCTGCAGGAGGTTACAGAGATAGGGAGGGTTGTAGGGGCTGGAGGAGATTACAGAGATAGGGAGGGGTGTAGGGGCTGGAGGAGGTTACAGAGATAGGGAGGGGTGTAGGGGCTGGAGGAGGTTACAGAGATAGGGAGGGTTGTAGGGGCTGGAGGAGGTTACAGAGATAGGGAGGGTTGTAAGGCTGGAGGAGGTTACAGAGATAGTGAGGGGTGTCGGGGCTGGAGGAGGTTACAGAGATAGGGAGGGTTGTAGGGCTGGAGGAGGTTACAGAGATAGGGAGGGTTGTCGGGGGCTGGAGGAGGTTACAGAGATAGAGAGGGTTGTAGGGGCTGGAGGAGTTTACAGAGATAGGGAGGGTTGTAGGGCTGGAGGAGGTTACAGAGATAGAGAGGGTTGTAGGGCTGGAGGAGGTTACAGAGATAGGGAGGGTTGTAGGGGCTGGAGGAGGTTACAGAGATAGGGAGGGGTGTAGGGGCTGGAGGAGGTTACAGAGATAGGGAGGGTTGTAGGGGCTGGAGGAGGTTACAGAGATAGGGAGGGATGTATGGCTGGAGGAGGTTACAGAGATGGGGGGGTTGTAGGGCTGGAGGGGGTTACAGAGATAGGGAGGGTTGTAGGGCTGGAGGAGGTTACAGAGATAGGGAGGGTTGTAGGGGGCTGGAGGAGGTTACAGAGATAGGGAGGGGTGTAGGGCTGGAGGAGGTTACAGAGATAGGGAGGGTTGTAGGGCTGGAGGGGGTTACAGAGATAGGGAGGGTTGTAGGGCTGGAGGAGGTTACAGAGATAGGGAGGGTTGTAGGGGGCTGGAGGAGGTTACAGAGATAGGGAGGGTTGTTGGGCTGGAGGAGGTTACAGAGATAGGGAGGGGTGTAGGGCTGGAGGAGGTTACAGAGATAGGAAGGGTTGTAGGGGCTGGAGCAAGTTACAGAGATAGGGAGGGTTGTCGGGGCTGGAGGAGGTTACAGAGATAGGGAGGGGTGTAGGGCTGGAGGGAGTTACAGAGATAGGGAGGGATGTAGGGCTGGAGGAGGTTACAGAGATAGGGAGGGTTGTCGGGGGCTGGAGGAGGTTACAGAGATAGGGAGGGTTGTAGGGGCTGGAGGAGGTTACAGAGATAGGGAGGGTTGTAGGGGCTGGAGGAGGTTACAGAGATAGGGAGGGTTGTAGGGGGCTGGAGGAGGTTTCAGAGGTAGGAAGGGTTGTAGGGGCTGGAGGAGGTTACAGAGATAGGGAGGGTTGTAGGGGCTGGAGGAGGTTACAGAGATAGGGAGGGGTGTAGGGCTGGAGGGGGTTACAGAGATAGGGAGGGTTGTAGGGGCTGCAGGAGGTTACAGAGATAGGGAGGGTTGTAGGGGCTGGAGGAGATTACAGAGATAGGGAGGGGTGTAGGGGCTGGAGGAGGTTGCAGAGATAGGGAGGGGTGTAGGGGCTGGAGGAGGTTACAGAGACAGGGAGGGTTGTAAGGCTGGAGGAGGTTACAGAGATAGTGAGCGGTGTCGGGGCTGGAGGAGGTTACAGAGATAGGGAGGGTTGTAGGGCTGGAGGAGGTTACAGAGATAGGGAGGGGTGTAGGGGCTGGAGGAGGTTACAGAGATAGAGAGGGTTGTAGGGGCTGGAGGAGTTTACAGAGATAGGGAGGGTTGTTGTGCTGGAAGAGGTTACAGAGATAGGGAGGGTTGTAGGGCTGGAGGAGGTTACAGAGATAGGGAGGGTTGTAGGGGCTGGAGGAGGTTACAGAGATCGGGAGGGGTGTAGGGGCTGGAGGAGGTTACAGAGATAGGGAGGGTTGTAGGGGCTGGAGGAGGTTACAGAGATAGGGAGGGTTGTAGGGGCTGGAGGAGGTTACAGAGATAGGGAGGGTTGTAGGGGGCTGGAGGAGGTTACAGAGATAGGGAGGGTTGTAGGGGCTGGAGGAGGTTACAGAGATAGGGAGGGTTGTAGGGGCTGGAGGAGGTTACAGAGATAGGGAGGGTTGTAGGGGGCTGGAGGAGGTTACAGAGGTAGGAAGGGTTGTAGGGGCTGGAGGAGGTTACAGAGATAGGGAGGGTTGTAGGGGCTGGAGGAGGTTACAGAGATAGGGAGGGGTGTAGGGCTGGAGGGGGTTACAGAGATAGGGAGGGTTGTAGGGCTGGAGCAGGTTACAGAGATAGGGAGGGTTGTAGGGGCTGGAGGAGATTACAGAGATAGGGAGGGGTGTAGGGGCTGGAGGAGGTTACAGAGATAGGGAGGGGTGTAGGGGCTGGAGGAGGTTACAGAGACAGGGAGGGTTGTAAGGCTGGAGGAGGTTACAGAGATAGTGAGGGGTGTCGGGGCTGGAGGAGGTTACAGAGATAGGGAGGGTTGCAGGGGCTGCAGGAGGTTACAGAGATAGGGAGGGTTGTAAGGGCTGGAGGAGATTACAGAGATAGGGAGGGTTGTGGGGCTGGAGGAGGTTACAGAGATAGGGAGGGTTGTGGGGCTGGAGGAGGTTACAGAGATAGGGAGGGTTGTAGGGCTGGAGGAGGTTACAGAGATAGGGAGGGTTGTAGGGCTGGAGGAGGTTACAGAGATAGGGAGGGTTGTAGGGCTGGAGGAGGTTTCAGAGATAGGGAGGGTTGTAGGGACTGGAGGAGGTTACAGAGATAGGGAGGGTTGTGGGGCTGGAGGAGGTTACAGAGATAGGGAGGGTTGTAGGGCTGGAGGAGTTTACAGAGATAGGGAGGGTTGTGGGGCTGGAGGGGGTTACAGAGATAGGGAGGGTTGTAGGGCTGGAGGGGGTTACAGAGATAGGGAGGGTTTAGGGCTGGAGGAGGTTACAGAGATAGGGAGGGTTGTGGGGCTGGAGGGGGTTACAGAGATAGGGAGGGTTGTTGGGCTGGAGGGGGTTACAGAGATAGGGAGGGTTGTAGGGCTGGAGGAGGTTACAGAGATAGGGAGGGTTGTAGGGCTGGAGGAGGTTACAGAGATAGGGAGGGTTGTAGGGCTGGGGTAGGTTACAGAGATAGGGAGGGTTGTAGGGCTGGAGGAGGTTACAGAGATAGGGAGGGTTGTGGGGCTGGAGGGGGTTACAGAGGTAGGGAGGGTTGTAGGGCTGGAGGGGGTTACAGAGATAGGGAGGGTTGTAGGGCTGGAGGAGGTTACAGAGATAGGGAGGGTTGTGGGGCTGGAGGGGGTTACAGAGATGGGGAGGGTTGTAGGGCTGGAGGAGGTTACAGAGATAGGGAGGGTTGTAGGGCTGGAGGAGGTTACAGAGATAGGGAGGGTTGTAGGGCTGGGGGAGGTTACAGAGATAGGGAGGTTTGTAGGGCTGGAGGGGGTTACAGAGATAGGGAGGGTTGTAGGGCTGGAGGAGGTTACAGTGATAGGGAGGGTTGTGGGGCTGGAGGGGGTTACAGAGATAGGGAGGGTTGTAGGGCTGGAGGGGGTTACAGAGATAGGGAGGGTTGTAGGGCTGGAGGAGGTTACAGAGATAGGGAGGGTTGTAGGGCTGGAGGAGGTTACAGAGATAGGGAGGGTTGTAGGGCTGGGGGAGGTTACAGAGATAGGGAGGGTTGTAGGGCTGGAGGAGGTTACAGAGATAGGGAGGGTTGTAGGGCTGGAGGAGGTTACAGAGATAGGGAGGGTTGTAGGGCTGGAGGAGATTACAGAGATAGGGAGGGTTGTAGGGCTGGAGGAGATTACAGAGATAGGGAGGGTTGTAGGGCTGGAGGGGGTTACAGAGATAGGGAGGGTTGTAGGGCTGGAGGAGGTTACAGAGATAGGGAGGGTTGTAGGGCTGGGGGAGGTTACAGAGATAGGGAGGGTTGTAGGGCTGGAGGAGGTTACAGAGATAGGGAGGGTTGTAGGGGCTGGAGGAGGTTACAGAGATAGGGAGGGTTGTAGGGCTGGAGGAGGTTACAGAGATAGGGATGGTTGTCGGGCTGGAGGAGGTTACAGAGATAGGGAGGGTTGTAGGGCTGGAGGTGGTTACAGAGATAGGGAGGGTTGTAGGGCTGGAGGAGGTTACAGAGATAGGGAGGGTTGTAGGGCTGGAGGAGGTTACAGAGATAGGGATGGTTGTCGGGCTGGAGGAGGTTACAGAGATAGGGAGGGTTGTAGGGCTGGAGGTGGTTACAGAGATAGGGAGGGTTGTAGGGCTGGAGGAGGTTACAGAGATAGGGAGGGTTGTAGGGCTGGAGGAGGTTACAGAGATAGGAAGGGTTGTAGGGCTGGAGGAGGTTACAGAGATAGGGAGGGTTGTAGGGCTGGAGGGGGTTACAGAGATGGGGAGGGTTGTAGGGCTGGGGGAGGTTACAGAGATAGGGAGGGTTGTAGGGCTGGAGGAGGTTACAGAGATAGGGAGGGTTGTAGGGCTGGAGGGGGTTACAGAGATAGGGAGGGTTGTAGGGCTGGAGGAGGTTACAGAGATAGGGAGGGTTGTAGGGCTGGAGGAGGTTACAGAGATAGGGAGGGTTGTAGGGCTGGAGGAGGTTACAGAGATAGGGAGGGTTGTAGGGCTGGAGGTGGTTACAGAGATAGGGAGGGTTGTAGGGCTGGAGGAGGTTACAGAGATAGGGAGGGGGGCGAGGGCCGCGGAGGGATTTGAACCCAAGGGTGAGAATTTTAAAATCACACCAGTTAATCTCAACGGACCGTCTCTCGCTGGAATAACACCCAAAGCAGCCTCCCAGTCTGAGATCTGGTAGGGAGGAGGGTCTCTCCCGGGCAGACAGACACAGAGTTAAATCCCACTCACTCTCTGCGACTATTAAGCAGGAACCGCGGTAAGGTAGTGGCAAACCGCCTGGTGGAATAACTGCAGGCGCCACACGCCCACACTCTCCCGTTTCCCCGACTGTTGGGAGACGGCTCGGTGGGTGCCGGTCTCTCCGTCCGGTTCCTTTCCTCAACCGCCCATTCCCTAGCCGTGTGGGGCAGCCTGCTCAATGGCGTGATAGTGGGAATTCACAGTCCAGCCTGACCCTCTCTTCACCCCCACATGTCCACCTTCCGTGACTGGACAGTCAGCAGCAACGGGAATAGAAACATAGAAGATAGGAGCAGGAGTCGGCCATTCGGCCCCTCGAGCCTGCTCCGCCATTCAATAAGATCATGGCTGATCATCCAAATTCAGTACCCTGTCCCTGCTTTCTCCCCATATCCCTTGATCCCTTTAGCCTTAAGAAATATATCTAACTCCTTCTTGAATATATTTAATGAATTGGCCTCCACCGCCTTCTGTGGTAGAGAATTCCACAGGTTCACCACTCTCTGGGTGAAGAAATTCCTCCTCATCTCTGTCCTAAATGGCTTACCCCTTATCCTTAGACTGTGACCCCTGGTTCTGGACTCCCCCGCCATCGGGAACATCCTTCCTGCATCTAGTCTGACTAGTCCTGTTAGAATTTTATAAGTTTCAATGAGGTCCCCTCTCATGCTGCCGGAGTGTTCCCCCCTCCGTTGCCCTGGGGATGCCGTGCTGTAATTTTCTATGATTTACCGCCCCCATTCCCCGCTGAGACCCGCTTCCTACCTGCAGATTGCACCCAGGACGCAGCCAGGAGGAGCGCGGTGAGGAGCCCACAGAGGAGGACTTGATTCATGGCTGGGTCTGTTCAGTGACTGCAGCCAGACTGATGGTGTTCGAAAGCACAGCTTGTATATATAGAACAGTCAGCCCGACCCACCCCCCCTTCATCCACACAATGTGTAAACCTGCAATGCCAGGTGTTATTTCATCTGCCCCAGACATCTCCGCTAAACCTAGAGCGGAGGACAAGTGGCGTCAAAACTCCCACAACAGATCTGAATTTACTGAATGCACTCCTTGTCCCAGCACGCAGGGCTGATTTATTGCAACAGATAAGCTCAGAGATCATCTGACCCACACTCCAGCCTGCATAACACTGGATCAAAGTCGGCCCCCGACTGCCGAATGCTCAGGGTGAGCAGAATGTGAGAAAATAAAACGTGTTTATATCGGAAAGCTGTGCTGCCTGCCAAGTGCCAAGGAGGGGAAACTCCAGGGTTAACAGTACTGCCTCTAAGAGACAGACATTCCTAATCATTCCCCGACACAGCCCACACTCAATTTCAATTTTCAATTCAAATCGCTTTATTGGCATGACAAGTTACATCTTATGTTGCCAAAGCATCAAAAAACATTCATGTTTGTTCACAAAAATACAGATCTATCCATACAGTGTATAAACAGATATATCCCTGAGTGTATAAATATACTTTCATATAATTTATATATACTCTTTCTTATATTTAGTGGTTGTCCCTCTGTTTATGGCAAGCTGTAACATAGTGTGCCGCTAGTGTTACATAATTTCTCTCTTCCCCTAGTAGGTATGGGAGTTTTTGGTCGTCATTCAAATTTCTGAATTCCGGGCATATTTTTGTGAATTTTGGGGAGAAATTCTCCCTTATGCCCTGATATTTTCTACAAGCTGTGAGGAAGTGCATCTCTGTCTCCACCACTCCCTGACTGCAGTGAGAGCATATCCTGTCCTCTCTTGGTAGCCGGGTCTGTCTGTGTCTACCTTTTTCGATCGCCAGGCTATGTTCACTAAGTCACCGATATACCCCACACCCCTCACAGTAACACTGATCTATCTCAAACCCCTCACAGTAACACTGATCTATCTCAAACCCCTCACAGTAACACTGATCTATCTGAAACCCCTCACAGTAACACTGATCTATCTGAAACCCCTCACAGTAACACTGATCTATCTGAAACCCCTCACAGTAACACTGATCTATCTGAAACCCCTCACAGTAACACTGATCTATCTGAAACCCCTCACAGTAACACTGATCTATCTGAAACCCCTCACAGTAACACTGATCTATCTGAAACCCCTCACAGTAACACTGATCTATCTGAAACCCCTCACAGTAACACTGATCTATCTCAAACCCCTCACAGTAACACTGATCTATCTCAAACCCCTCACAGTAACACTGATCTATCTCAAACCCCTCACAGTAACCCTGATCCATCTCAAACCCCTCACAGTAACCCTGATCCATCTCAAACCCCTCACAGTAACACTGATCTATCTCAAACCCCTCACATTAACACTGATCTATCTCAAACCCCTCACAGTAACACTGATCTATCTCAAACCCCTCACATTAACACTGATCTATCTCAAACCCCTCACAGTAACACTGATCCATCTCAAACCCCTCACAGTAACACTGATCTATCTCAAACCCCTCACAGTAACACTGATCTATCTCAAACACCTCACATTAACACTGATCTATCTGAAACCCCTCACATTAACACTGATCTATCTCAAACACCTCACATTAACACTGATCTATCTGAAACCCCTCACATTAACACTGAACCAGAGCGGGACAAATATCCTTGCGGGGAGGTTTGCTAGCACTGTTGGGGGGGGTTTAAACTAACTTGGCAGGGGGATGGGATACAGAGGGGAGCTGAAATAGGGGGGGATGTGCTGCCAATTATAGAGAAAAAAACAAGTCAGCTTGGTAGACAGGGCAAATATATAAGGGCAAGGCTGGATGGCATCTATTTTAATGCAAGGAGTCTTGCGAATAAGGTGGATGAACTGAAGGTGTTGATAAACACATGGGAGTATGATATTGTTGCTATCACGGAGACATGGTTGAGGGAAGGGCAAGACTGGCAGCTCAATATTCCGGGGTACAGAATCTTCAGGCGAGACAGAGGGGGAGGTATAAGAGGAGGGGGTGTCGCAATATTAATTAAGGAGTCAATTACTGCAGTAAGGAGGGATGATATATTAGCAGGGTCCTCTAATGAGGCCATATGGGTGAAGCTTAAAAACAAAAAGGGGGCAAGCACTTTGCTGGGAGTGTACTATAGGCCTCCAAACAGTCAGGGGGAGATAGAGGAACAGATATGTAGGCAAATCTCAGAGAAATGTGCAAATAATAGGGTAATAATAATGGGGGATTTCAACTTCCCCAATATTAACTGGGATAGTCAGAGTGTGAAAGGCTCAGAGGGTGTAGAATTCTTAAAGTGCATCCAGGAGAGCTTTTTGAGCCAGCATGTAGAAAGTCCTACAAGAGAGGGGGCGGTACTGGACCTAATTCTAGGGAATGTGGCCGGCCAAGTGGAAAAAGTGCTAGTAGGTGAGCACTTTGGTGATAGTGACCATAATATGGTAAGATTTAAGGTGGCCATGGAAAAGGACAGGGATGGGCCGGAAATAAAGGTTCTAAATTGGGGGAAGGCCGATTTTAATAGGATAAGGCAGGATCTGGCCAAAATGGACTGGGATCAGCTACTTGTAGGAAAATCCGCATCGGAGCAATGGGAGGCTTTCAGAAGGGAGATTGAGATCATACAATGGCAACATGTTCCCGTAAAGGTCAAGGGTGGTTCCAAAAGCCACAGGGAACCTTGGATGTCAGGGGATATACGAGAATGGATTAGGAAAAAAAGGAGGGCTTTTGGTAGATACAAAAGGCTAAAGACGGAGGAAGCCCTAGAGGAGTACAAAAAGTGCAGGGGGATACTTAAAAAAGAAATTAGGAGATCAAGGAGGGGCCATGAAATAACACTGGCAAGCAAAATAAAGGAAAATCCGAAGATGTTTTATAAGTATATTAAGGGTAAGAGGATAACTAGGGAAAAAATAGGGCCCATTAGGGACAAAAGTGGCAATCTGTGTGTGGAGCCGGAAGATGTAGGAGGGGTTCTAAATGAATTTTTTGCATCTGTTTTCACTATGGAGAAGGACGATGTAGACATAGAAATAGGGCGGGGGGACTGTGATATGCTCGAACATATTAACATCGAGCGGGAGGAGGTATTGGCGGTTTTAGCTGGCCTAAAAATGGATAAATCCCCAGGCCCGGATGAAATGTATCCCAGGCTGCTGTGTGAGGCAAAGGAGGAGATTGCGGGGGCTCTAACACATATATTCAGGACCTCTCTGGCCACAGGGGATGTGCCAGAGGACTGGAGAACCGCTAATGTAGTACCATTATTCAAGAAGGGTAGTAGGGAAAAACCGGGGAACTACAGGCCAGTGAGCCTAACATCAGTGGTAGGAAAATTATTGGAAAAAATCCTGAGGGACAAAATTTGTCTCCACTTGGAGAGGCAAGGATTAATCAGGGATAGTCAACATGGCTTTGTCAAGGGAAGATCATGTCTGACTAATTTGATTGAATTTTTTGAGGGGGTGACTAGGTGTGTGGATGAGGGTAACGCAGTGGATGTGGTATACATGGATTTCAGTAAGGCCTTCGATAAAGTCCCGCACAGGAGACTGGTCAAGAAGGTAAGAGCCCATGGAATCCAGGGTGCCTTGGCACATTGGATACAAAACTGGCTTAGTGGCAGAAGGCAGAGGGTGATGGTCGAAGGTTGTTTTTGTGACTGGAAGCCTGTGGCCAGTGGGGTACCACAGGGATCGGTGCTGGGTCCCTTGCTGTTTGTGGTCTACATTAATGACTTGGATATGAATGTAAAAGGTATGATCAGTAAGTTCGCGGATGATACAAAAATTGGTAGGGTGGTAAATAGCGAGGAGGGTAGCCTCAGTCTGCAGGACGATATAGATGGGTTGGTCAGATGGGCGGAACAGTGGCAAATGGAATTTAACCCGGAAAAGTGCGAGGTGATGCACTTTGGGGGGACTAACAAGGCAAAGGAATACACAATGAATGGAAAGACCCTAGGCAAGACGGAGGGTCAGAGGGATCTGGGTGTGCAAGTACACAGATCCCTGAAGGCGGCGGAACAGGTGGATAAGGTGGTAAAAAAGGCATATGGGATACTTGCCTTCATTAGCCGAGGCATTGAATATAAGAGCAAGGAGGTTATGATGGAGCTGTATAAAACACTGGTTAGGCCACAGCTGGAATACTGTGTGCAGTTCTGGTCGCCACACTACAGGAAGGATGTGATCGCGTTAGAGAGGGTGCAGAGGAGGTTCACCAGGATGTTACCAGGGCTGGAGCGCTTCAGCTATGAAGAGAGACTGGGCAGGTTGGGTTTGTTTTCCTTGGAGCTGAGGAGGCTGAGGGGGGACATGATTGAGGTGTACAAAATTATGAGGGGCATAGATAGGATGGATGCTGAGGAGCTTTTTCCCTTAGTAGAGGGGTCAATAACTAGGGGGCATAGATTCAAGGTAAAGGGCGGGAGGTTTAGAGGGGATTTGAGAAAGAACTTTTTCACCCAGAGGGTGGTTGGAGTCTGGAACTCACTGCCTGAAAGGGTTGTGGAGGCAGAAACCCTCACAACATTTAAGAAGCATTTGGATGTGCACTTGAAATGCCATAGCATACAAGGCTACGGGCCAAATGCTGGAATATGGGATTAGATTAGACAGGGCTTGATGGCCGGCGCGGACACGATGGGCCGAAGGGCCTCTATCCGTGCTGTATTACTCTATGACTCTATGACTCTATGATCTATCTCAAACCCCTCACAGTAACACTGATCTATCTCAAACGCCTCACAGTAACCCTGATCTATCTCAAACCCCTCACAGTAACACTGATCTATCTCAGACCCCTCACAGTAACACTGATCTATCTCAAACCTCTCACAGTAACGCTGATCTATTTCAAACCACTCACAGTAACACTGATCTATCTCAAACCCCTCACAGTAACACTGATCTATCTGAAACCCCTCACAGTTACACTGATCTATCTCAGACCCCTCACAGTAACACTGATCTATCTCAAACCCCTCACAGTAACACTGATCTATCTCAGACCCCTCACAGTAACACTGATCTATCTCAAACCCCTCACAGTAACACTGATCTATCTCAGACCCCTCACAGTAACACTGATCTATCTGAAACCCCTCACAGTAATGCTGATCTATCTCAAACCCCTCACAGTAACGCTGATCTATCTGAAACCCCTCACAGTAACACTGATCTATCTCAAACCCCTCACAGTAACACTGATCTATCTCAAACCCCTCACAGTAACACTGATCTATCTGAAACCCCTCACAGTAATGCTGATCTATCTCAAACCCCTCACAGTAACACTGATCTATCTCAAACCCCTCACAGTAACACTGATCTATCTGAAACCCCTCACAGTAATGCTGATCTATCTCAAACCCCTCACAGTAACGCTGATCTATCTGAAACCCCTCACAGTAACACTGATCTATCTCAAACCCCTCACAGTAACACTGATCTATCTCAAACCCCTCACAGTAACGCTGATCTATCTCAGACCCCTCATAGTAACACTGATCTATCTCAGACCCCTCACAGTAACACTGATCTATCTCAAACCCCTCACAGTAACACTGATCTATCTCAAACCCCTCACAGTAACACTGATCTATCTCAAACCCCTCACAGTAACACTGATCTATCTCAAACCCCTCACAGTTACACTGATCTATCTCAAACCCCTCACAGTAACACTGATCTATCTCAGACCCCTCACAGTAACACTGATCTATCTCAGACCCCTCACAGTAACACTGATCTATCTGAAACCCCTCACAGTAACGCTGATCTATCTCAAACCCCTCACAGTAACACTGATCTATCTCAAACCCCTCACAGTAACACTGATCTATCTCAAACCCCTCACAGTAACACTGATCTATCTCAAACCCCTCACAGTAACACTGATCTATCTCAAACCCCTCACAGTAATGGTGATCTATCTCAAACCCCTCACAGTAACGCTGATCTATCTCAAATCCCTCACAGTTACACTGATCTATCTCAAACCCCTCACAGTAACACTGATCTATCTGAAACCCCTCACAGTAATGGTGATCTATCTCAAACCCCTCACAGTAACACTGATCTATCTCAAACCCCTCACAGTTACACTGATCTATCTCAAACCCCTCACAGTAACACTGATCTATCTGAAACCCCTCACAGTAACACTGATCTATCTCAAACCCCTCACAGTAACGCTGATCTATCTCAAACCCCTCACAGTAACGCTGATCTATCTCAAACCCCTCACAGTAACGCTGATCTATGTCACACCCCTCACAGTAACGCTGATCTATCTCAAAACCCTCACAGTAACACTGATCTATCTCAAACCCCTCACAGTAACACTGATCTATCTCAAACCCCTCACAGTAACACTGATCTATCTCAAACCCCTCACAGTAACACTGATCTATCTCAAACCCCTCACAGTAACACTGATCTATCTCAAACCCCTCACAGTAACACTGATCTATCTCAAACCCCTCACAGTAACGCTGATCTATCTCAAACCCCTCACAGTAACGCTGATCTATCTCAAACCCCTCACAGTAACGCTGATCTATGTCACACCCCTCACAGTAACACTGATCTATCTCAAACCCCTCACAGTAACGCTGATCTATCTCAAGCCCCTCACAATAACACTGATCTATCTCAAACCCCTCACAGTAACACTGATCTATCTCAAACCCCTCACAGTAATGCTGATCTATCTCAAACATAGAAACATAGAAGATAGGAGCAGCAGTAGGCCATTCGGCCCTTCGAGCCTGCTCTGCCATTCAATGAGATCATGGCTGATCATCCAAATTCAGTACCCCGTCCCTGCCTTCTCCCCATATCCCGTGATCCCTTTAGCCTTAAGAAATATATCCAACTCCTTTTTGAATATATTTAATGAACTGGCCTCCACCGCCCTCTGTGGCAGAGAATTCCACAGGTTCACCACTCTCTGGGTGAAGAAATTCCTCCTCATTTCAGTCCTAAATGGCTTACCCCTTATCCTTAGACTATGACCCCTGGTTCTGGTCTCCCCGACCATCATAAACATCCTTCCTGCATCTAGTCTGTCCAGGCCTGACAGAATTTTATAGGTTTCGATGAGATCCCCTCTCAATCTTCTAAACTCCAGTGAGTATAAGCCTAATCGACACAATCTCTCCTCATACGCCATTCCTGCCATCCCAGGTATCAGCCTGGTGAATCTTCGCTGTGCTCCTTCCATGGCAAGAACGTCCTTCCTCAGGTAAGGCGACCAAAGCCGCACACAATACTCAAGGTGCGGTCTCACCAAGGCCCTGTACAGCTGTAGCAAGACATCCTTGCTCCTGTACTCGAACCCTCTTGCTACAAAGGCCAACATACCATTTGCCTTCTTAACCGCCTGCTGCAACTGCATGCTTACCTTCAGCGACTGGTGCACAAGAACACCCAGGTCTCGTTGCACTTCCCCTTCTCCCAATCTATTTCCATTCAAATAATAATCTGCCTTCCTTCACAGTAACCCTTCACAGTAACACTTATCTATCTCAAACCCCTCACAGTAACACTGATCTATCTCAAACCCCTCACAATAACACTGATCTATCTCAAACCCCTCACAGTAACGCTGATTATTCTCAAACCCCTCGAAGTAACACTGATCTATCTCAAACCCCTCACAGTAACCCTGATCTATCTCAAACCCCTCACAGTAACGCTGATCTATCTCAAACCCCTCACAGTAACACTGATCTATCTCAAACCCCTCACAGTAACACTGATCTATCTCAAACCCCTCACAGTAACACTGATCTATCTCAGACCCCTCACAGTAACACTGATCTATCTCAAACCCCTCACAGTAACACTGATCTATCTCAAACCCCTCACAGTAATGGTGATCTATCTCAAACCCCTCACAGTAACACTGATGTATCTCAAGCCCCTCACAGTAACACTGATCTATCTCAAACCCCTCACAGTAACACTGGTCTATCTCAAACCCTGCACAGTAACACTGATGTATCTCAAGCCCCTCACAGTAACACTGATCTATCTCAAACCCCTCACAGTAACACTGATCTATCTCAAACCCCTCACAGTAACACTGATCTATCTCAAACCCCTCACAGTAACGCTGATCTATCTCAAACCCCTCACAGTAACGCTGATCTATCTCAAACCCCTCACAGTAACGCTGATCTATCTCAAACCCCTCACAGTAACGCTGATCTATCTCAAACCCCTCACAGTAACGCTGATCTATCTCAAACCCCTCACAGTAACGCTGATCTATTTCAAACCCCTCACAGTAACGCTGATCTATCTCAAACCCCTCACAATAACACTGATCTATCTCAAACCCCTCACAGTAACACTGATCTATCTCAAACCCCTCACAGTAACACTGATCTATCTCAAACCCCTCACAGTAACATTGATCTATCTCAAGCCCCTCACAGTAACACTGATCTATCTCAAAACCCCTGACAGTAACACTGATCGATCTCAAACCCCTCACAGTAACGCTGATCTATCTCAAACCCCTCACAGTAACGCTGATCTATCACAAACCCCTCACAGTTACACTGATCTATCTCAAACCCCTCACAGTAACACTGATCTATCTCAGACCCCTCACATTAACGTTGATCTATCTCAAACCCCTCACAATAACGCTGATCTATCTCAAACCCCTCACAGTAACGCTGATCTATCTCAAACCCCTCACAGTAACGCTGATCTATCTGAAACCCCTCACAGTAACACTGATCTATCTCAAACCCCTCACAGTAACACTGATCTATCTTAAACCCCTCACAGTAACACTGATCTATCTCAAACCCCTCACAGTAACACTGATCTATCTCAAACCCCTCACAGTAATGGTGATCTATCTCAAACCCCTCACAGTAACACTGATGTATCTCAAGCCCCTCACAGTAACACTGATCTATCTCAAACCCCTCACAGTAACACTGATCTATCTCAAACCCCTCACAGTAACGCTGATCTATCTCAAACCCCTCACAGTAACACTGATCTATCTCAAACCCCTCACAGTAACGCTGATCTATCTCAAACCCCTCACAGTAACACTGATCTATCTCAAACCCCTCACAGTAACGCTGATCTATCTCAAACCCCTCACAGTAACACTGATCTATCTCAAACCCCTCACAGTAACGCTGATCTAGCTCAAACCCCTCACAGTAACGCTGATCTATCTCAAACCCCTCACAGTAACACTGATCTATCTCAAACCCCTCACAGTAACGCTGATCTATCTCAAACCCCTCACAGTAACGCTGATCTATCTCAAACCCCTCACAGTAACACTGATCTAGCTCAAACCCCTCACAGTAACACTGATCTATCTCAAACCCCTCACAGTAACACTGATGTATGTCAAACCCCTCACAGTAACACTGATCTATCTGAAACCCCTCACAGTAACACTGATCTATCTCAAACCCCTCACAGTAACACTGATCTATCTCAAACCCCTCACAGTAACACTGATCTATCTCAAACCCCTCACAGTAACACTGATCTATCTCAAACCACTCACAGTAACACTGATCTATCTCAAACCCCTCACAGTAACACTGATCTATCTCAAACCCCTCACAGTAACACTGATCTATCTCAAACCCCTCACAGTAACGCTGATCTATCTCAAACCCCTCACAGTAACACTGATCTATCTCAAACCCCTCACAGTAACACTGATCTATCTCAAACCCCTCACAGTAACACTGATCTATCTCAAACCCCTCACAGTAACACTGATCCATCTGAAACCCCTCACAGTAACACTGATCTATCTCAAACCCCTCACAGTTACATTGATCTATCTCAAACCCCTCACAGTAACACTGATCTATCTCAGACCCCTCACATTAACGCTGATCTATCTCAAACCCCTCACAATAACGCTGATCTATCTCAAACCCCTCACAGTAACGCTGATCTATCTCAAACCCCTCACAGTAACGCTGATCTATCACAAACCCCTCACAGTTACACTGATCTATCTCAAACCCCTCACAGTAACACTGATCTATCTCAAACCCCTCACAGTAACACTGATCTATCTCAAACCCCTCACAGTAACACTGATCTATCTCAAACCCCTCACAGTAATGGTGATCTATCTCAAACCCCTCACAGTAACACTTATCTATCTCAAACCCTTCACAGTAACACTTATCTATCTCAAACCCCTCACAGTAACACTGATCTATTTCAAACCCCTCACATTAACGCTCATCTATCTCAAACCCCTCACAGTAACACTGATCTATCTCAAACCCCTCACAGTAACACTGATCTATCTCAAACCCCTCACAGTAATGCTGATCTATCTCAAACCCTTCACAGTAACACTTATCTATCTCAAACCCCTCACAGTAACGCTGATCTATCTCAAACCCCTCACAGTAACACTGATCTATCTCAAACCCCTCACAGTAACGCTGATGCATCTCAAACCCCTCACAGTAACACTGATCTATCTGAAACCTCTCACAGTAATGCTGATCTATCGCAAACCCCTCACAGTAACACTGATCTATCTGAAACCTCTCACAGTAACGCTGATCTATCGCAAACCCCTCACCGTAACACTGATCTATCTCAAACCCCTCACAGTAACACTCATCTATCTCAAACCCCTCACAGTAACACTGATCTATCTCAAACCCCTCACATTAACACTGATCTATCTCAAACCCCTCACAGTAACGCTCATCTATCTCAAACCCCTCACAGTAACACTGATCTATCTCAAACCCCTCACAGTAATGCTGATCTATCTCAAACCCTTCACAGTAACACTTATCTATCTCAACCCCCTCACAGTAACACTGATCTATCTCAAACCCCTCACATTAACGCTCATCTATCTCAAACCCCTCACAGTAACACTGATCTATCTCAAACCCCTCACAGTAACACTGATCTATCTCAAACCCCTCACAGTAACACTGATCTATCTCAAACCCCTCACAGTAACACTGATCTATCTGAAACCCCTCACAGTAACACTGATCTATCTCAAACCCCTCACAGTAACACTGATCTATCTCAGACCCCTCACATTAACGCTCATCTATCTCAAACCCCTCACAGTAACACTGATCTATCTCAAACCCCTCACAGTAACACTGATCTATCTCAAACCCCTCACAGTAATGCTGATCTATCTCAAACCCTTCACAGTAACACTTATCTATCTCAACCCCCTCACAGTAACACTGATCTATCTCAAACCCCTCACATTAACGCTCATCTATCTCAAACCCCTCACAGTAACACTGATCTATCTCAAACCCCTCACAGTAACACTGATCTATCTCAAACCCCTCACAGTAATGCTGATCTATCTCAAACCCTTCACAGTAACACTTATCTATCTCAAACCCCTCACAGTAACGCTGATCTATCTCAAACCCCTCACAGTAACACTGATCTATCTCAAACCCCTCACAGTAACGCTGATGCATCTCAAACCCCTCACAGTAACACTGATCTATCTGAAACCTCTCACAGTAACGCTGATCTATCGCAAACCCCTCACAGTAACACTGATCTATCTGAAACCTCTCACAGTAACGCTGATCTATCGCAAACCCCTCACCGTAACACTGATCTATCTCAAACCCCTCACAGTAACACTCATCTATCTCAAACCCCTCACAGTAACACTGATCTATCTCAAACCCCTCACATTAACACTGATCTATCTCAAACCCCTCACAGTAACACTGATCTATCTCAAGCCCCTCACAGTAACACTGATCTATCTCAAACCCCTCACAGTAACGCTGATCTATCTCAAACCCCTCACAGTAACACTGATCTATCTCAAACCCCTCACAGCAATGCTGATCTATCTCAAACCCCTCACAGTAACACTGATCTATCTCAAACCCCTCACAGTAACACTGATCTATCTCAAACCCCTCACAGTAACGCTGATCTATCTCAAACCCCTTACAGTAACACTGATCTATCTCAAACCCCTCACAGTAACGCTGATCTATCTCAAACCCCTCACAGTAACGCTGATCTATCTCAAACCCCTCACAGTAACGCTGATCTCTCTCAAACCCCTCACAGTAACACTGATCTATCTCAAACCCCTTACAGTAACACTGATCTATCTCAAACCCCTCACAGTAACGCTGATCTATCTCAAACCCCTCACAGTAACACTGATCTATCTCAAACCCCTCACAGTAACACTGATCTATCTCAAACCCCTCACAGTAACACTGATCTATCTCAAACCCCTCACAGTAACACTGATCTATCTCAAACCCCTCACATTAACACTGATCTATCTCAAACCCCTCACAGTAACACTGATCTATCTCAAACCCCTCACAGTAACACTGATCTATCTCAAACCTCTCACAGTAACACTCCAATACAACCCGCAACCTCAACCAACATCGCTGAAAAGCAGATGATCTCTGTCATTTATCACATTGGTGTTTGTGGGAGGTTGTAATTGGCTGCCTCATATTACACATGGCACACTTCAAAAGTACTTTGGCTGTAAAGCCTTTTGGGATGTGCTGAGGTGGTGGCAGGCGCCGTCTAAATGGGAGTCTTTCTCACACTCTGATATATCTCATGTTTTGGGTTAATTTGCCCACCTGTCAACACTTTGTTTCTTGTTCCCACTTGGGTTCCGTGTTATCAGGAGCAGCTGCAGCTGTGGATGTGCTGCTGTCACGCACAGCACTCGCTCTCACACAATGGAGAGAGATGAAGGATAACGTTACTCCCAGATAGAATCTCTTGCACGTTCCTTTCCGGCAGGGCAGGGAACGTGACCTCAGCCCGCTGCTGTGAACACCAGTGTTCCTGTCACTCCAGGCTCTGCGCTCCTGGATTCTCCAGCACACTGACGGTTTGGACAGTTTTTGGTGGAAGGGACTAAACATCCTGCTGCCGGTCGCTCACGCAGCCTCCAGCAAATCCGAGTCTTCTCCCAGAGAATCATAGGAGGGTTACAGCACGGAAGAAGGCCATTCGGCCCGTCGAGCCCGTGCCGACTCTCAGCTGGTCCCACTCCCCCGACCTTTCCCCATAGCCTTGCAATTTTTTTCCCTTCAGATACTTGTCCATCTCCCTTTCGAAAGATAAGATTGAATCTGCCTCCACCACCCTTTCAGGCAGTGCATTCCAGATCTTAACCACTCGCTGCGTAAAAAAGTTTTTCCTCACGTCGCCTTTGGTTCTTTTGCCAATCACCTTAAATCTGTGTCCTCTGGTTCTCGACCCTTCCGCCAATGGGAACAGTTTCTCTCTATCTGCTCTGTCCAGACCCCTCATGATTTTGAACACCTCTATCAAATCTCCTCTCAACCTTCTCTGCTCCAAGGAGAACAACCCCAGCTTCTCCAGTCTATCCACGTAACTGAAGTCCGTCATTCCTGGAACCATTCTCGTAAATCTTTCCTGCACCTTCTCTAAGGACTTCACATCCTTCCTAAAGTGCGGTGCCCAGAATTGGACACAATAATCCAGTTGAGGTCGGACCAGGTTATAAAGGTTCATCATAATTTGCACGCTTTTGTACTCTGTGCCTCTATTTATGAAGCCCAGGATCCTGTATGCTTTTTTAACCGCTTTCTCAACCTGTCCTGCCACCTTCAACAATTTGTGCACATATACCCCCAGGTCTCTCTGTTCCTGCACCCCCTTTAGGATTGTACCCTTTAGTTTATATTGCCTCTCCTCGTTCTTCCTACCAAAATGTATCACTTCGCACTTTTCTGCGTTAAATTTCATCTGCCACGTGTCCGCCCATTCCACCAGCCTGTCTATGTCCTCTTGAAGTCTATCACTCTCCTCCTCACTGTTCAACTCGCTGCGTAAAAACAATTCTCCTCATCTCCCTCTGGTTCTTTTCCAATTACCGTAAATCTGTGTCCTCTGGTTACTGACCCTCCTGCCACTGGAAACAGTTTCTCCTTATTTACTCTATCAAAACCCCTCATGATTTTGAACACCTCTATTAAATCTCCCCTTAACCTTCTCTGCTCTAAGGAGAACAACCCCAGCTTCTCTACTCTCTCCACATTAACTGAAGTCCCTCATCCCTGGTACCATTCCGGTCAATCTCCTCACACCCTCGCCCAGGCCTTGACATCCTTCCTAAAGTGTGGCGTAGATTTGGACACAATACTCCAGCTGGGGCCTAAGCAGTGTTTAATAAAGATAGTATAACTTCCTTGCTGTTGTATTCCATGTCTTGATTTAGGAAGCCAAGGATCCCGTGTACTTTTTTAACAGCCTTATCTACATGTCCTGCCACCTTCAAAGATTTCTGGATGTGAACCCCCAGGTCTCTTTGCTCCTGTACCTCCTTTCAAATTGTACCATTTAGTTTATATTACCTCATTCTTCAGAATTTGGAACTGTTTCCCCTCGCCCGTCCATAAAAAGTCTGTGGGTGCTGCTGGGACAATTGGGGCTTTCAAGACTGAGGTGGATAGATTTTGTTAGGAAAGAGTATCAAGGGATAGGAAGCAAAGGCGGAAACATGGAGTTGGCGCAGATCAGCCCTGATCTAACTGAATGGTGGAGCAGACCCGAGGGGCTGAATGGCCCCCTCCTATTCCAAAGTGTTGCTCAGTGGTCCCACTCTCCCGTAAGAGTCAGAAGGTTGTGGGTTCAAGTCCCATTCCAGAGAATTGAGCACATAATCCAGGCTGATATTCCCAGTGCAGTACTGAAGGAGCACCATACTGTCAGAGGGGCAGTACTGAGGGAGCGCCGCACTGTCGGAGGGGCAGTACTGAGGGAGCGCCGCACTGTCGGATGGGCAGTACTGAGGGAGCACCGCGCTGTCGGAGGGGCAGTACTGAGGGAGTGCCGCACTGTCGGAGGGGCAGTACTGAGGGAGCACCGTGCTGTCGGAGGGGCAGTACTGAGGGAGCGCCGCACTGTTGGAGGGGCAGTACTGAGGGAGCGCCGCACTGTCAGAGGAGCAGTACTGAGGGAGCGCCGCACTGTCGGAGGGGCAGTACTGAGGGAGCACCGCGCTGTCGGAGGGGCAGTACTGAGGGAGCGCCGCACTGTCGGAGGGGCAGTACTGAGGGAGCGCCGCACTGTCGGAGGGGCAGTACTGAGGGAGCGCCGCACTGTCGGATGGGCAGTACTGAGGGAGCACCGCGCTGTCGGAGGGGCAGTACTGAGGGAGTGCCGCACTGTCGGAGGGGCAGTACTGAGGGAGCACCGTGCTGTCGGAGGGGCAGTACTGAGGGAGCGCCGCACTGTTGGAGGGGCAGTACTGAGGGAGCGCCGCACTGTCAGAGGAGCAGTACTGAGGGAGCGCCGCACTGTCGGAGGGGCAGTACTGAGGGAGCACCGCGCTGTCGGAGGGGCAGTACTGAGGGAGCGCCGCACTGTCGGAGGGGCAGTACTGAGGGAGCGCCGCACTGTCGGAGGGGCAGTACTGAGGGAGCGCTGCATTGTCGGAGGGGCAGTACTGAGGGAGCGCTGCATTGTCGGAAGGGCAATACTGAGGGAGTGCCGCACTGTCGGAGGGACAGTACTGAGGGAGCTCTGCACTGTCGGAGGGGCAGTACTGAGGGAGCGCCGCACTGTCGGAGGGGCAGTACTGAGGGAGTGCCGCACTGTCGGAGGGGCGGTACTGAGGGAGTGCCGCACTGTCGGAGGGGCGGTACTGAGGGAGCGCCGCACTGTTGGAGGGGTAGTACTGAGGGAGTGCCGCACTGTCGGAGGGGCAGTACTGAGGGAGTGCCACACTGTCGGAGGGGCAGTACTGAGGGAGTGCTGCACTGTCGGAGGGGCAGTACTGAGGGAGCGCCGCACTGTCGGAGGGGCAGTACTGAGGGAGCGCCGCACTGTCGGAGGGGCAGTACTGAGGGAGCGCCGCACTGTCGGAGGGGCAGTACTGAGGGAGTGCTGCACTGTCGGAGGGGCAGTACTGAGGGAGTGCCGCACTGTCGGAGGGGCAGTACTGAGGGAGCGCCGCACTGTCGGAGGGGCAGTACTGAGGGAGTGCTGCACTGTCGGAGGGGCAGTACTGAGGGAGCGCCGCACTGTCGGAGGGGCAGTACTGAGGGAGTGCTGCACTGTCGGAGGGGCAGTACTGAGGGAGCGCTGCACTGCCGGAGAGACAGTCCTGAGGGAGTGCTGCAATGTTAGAGGTACCATCTTTCGGATGAGACGTTAAACCCATTGGCTCGCTCAGGTGGACATAAAAGGTCCCATGCCATTATTTTGAAGAAGAGCAGGGGAGTTCTCCCCAGTGTCGTGGGCCTATATTTATCCCTCATCCATCATCTGGTCATTATCACATTGCTGTTTGTGGGAGCTTGCTGTGTGCAAATTGGTTGCCGCGTTTCCGACATTACAACAGTGACTGCACTTCAAAAAGTACTTCATTGGCTGTAAAGCGCTTTGGGACATCCTGAGGTTGTGAAAGATGCTGGAGAAATGCAAGTCTTACTTTTTTCTTTCTTTAATGTCTTCTTTTTCTTCTTCTTCTTCGGCCGTCCCTCGGAACCGAGGATGACTTGCTTCCACATTAAAAATGAGTTCTCAGGTGACTGATGAGTCCAATGCGGGACCTACAGTCTCTGTCACAGGTGGGGCAGACGGTGGTTGAAGGGGCGGGTGGGTGGGGTGCTTGGGTTGACGTGCGCTCCTTCCGCTGTTTGCACTTGGCTTCCGCTTGCTCCCGGCGAAGAGACTCGAGGTGTTCGGCGCCTTCCCGGATGCTTCTCCTCCACTTTGTGCGGTCTCGGGCCAGGGATTCCCAGGTGTCGGTGGGGATGTTACACTTTTTCAAGGAGGCTTTGAGGGTGTCCTTGAAGCGTTTCCTCTGCCCACCTGGGGCTCTCTTGCCATGCCGGAGCTCCGAGTAGAGAGCTTGTTTTGGGAGCCTCGTATCGGGCGTGCAGACGACGTGGCCTGTCCATCGGAGCTGAACGAGCGTTGTCAAAGCTTCGATGCTGGGGATGTTGGCCTGAGTGAGAACACTGACGTTGGTGCGCCTATCCTGCCAATGGATTTGCAGGATCTTGCGGAGGCCTCTCCAGTGCTTTGAGGTGCCTGCTGTATTGGATTAATGTGCATCTGGTGTCCCCTGACTGTAACACGTGTTGCTCTGAGTATATTTCTAGGCCGTGCTACTTGTACATTGCTCATGCTTTGCTCTGTGACGGCCTCTGTGTATCCGGTGGAGAGTCCCCGAGTCTGCTCGCGATTCTCTCTGGATGTATTGGCTGGGATGTGGTGTAAGGGCTCCTCCTGGTGTTACTCGCTGACAGAGGCAGCTCTGTGACGCTTCCTTAGGTTGTAAATATGAAAATACGTTCTCATGGTTCAGGCGGCCATTAAAGGTCCCGGGGCACTGTTCAAAAACAAGCAAGGAGTTATCCCAGTGTCCTAGTCAACACTCCTTCCACAACCAACACTGATAACTGGCCACTCATCACATTGCTGTTTGTGGGATATCGCTGGGCATAAAATGTCTGCCATGCTTGTCTGCATAACAACTGCAAAAAGTCATTCATTGTCTGTCGAGCCCTGAGGTGATATTGACAGGTGTAACAAGGAGCTATGTCAACAAGGGCAGACGTCGACGACGAAGTCCAACACCGCCTTCGGTGTGCCAGTGCAGCCTTCGGTTGCCTGAGGAAGAGTGTGTTTGAAGACCAGGACCTCAAACCGGGCACCAAGTTCATGGTCTACAGGGCAGCAGTGATACCCGCCCTGCTGTATGCCTCAGAGACATGGACCATGTACAGCAGGCACCTCAAAGCACTGGAGAGGTACCACCAACGCTGCCTCCGCAAGATCCTGCAAATCCATTGGCAGGATAGACGCACCAACGTCAGTGTTCTTGCTCAGGCCAACATCCCCAGCATCGAAGCTTTGACCACGCTCGATCAGCTCCGATGGACGGGTCACATTGTCCGCATGCCCGATACGAGACTCCCAAAACAAGCGCTCTACTCGGAGCTCCGGCACGGCAAGAGAGCCCCAGGTGGGCAGAGGAAACGCTTCACGGACACCCTCAAAGCCTCCTTGAAAAAGTGCAACATCCCCCACCGACACCTGGGAATCCCTGGCCCAAGACCGCACAAAGTGGAGGAGAAGCATCCGGGAAGGTGCTGAACACCTCGAGTCTCTTCGCCGGGAGCAAGCGGAAGCCAAGTGCAAACAGCGGAAGGAGCGCACGTCAACCCAAGCACCCCACCCAACCGCCCCTTCAACCACCGTCTGCCCCACCTGTGACAGAGACTGTCGGTCCCGCATTGGACTCATCAGTCACCTGAGAACTCATTCTTAGTGTGAACATAAGAACATAAGAAATAGGAGCAGGAGTAGGCCAATCGGCCCCTCGAGCCTGCTCCGCCATTCAATAAGATCATGGCTGATCTGATCCTAACCGCCAATCCACTATCACAGAACCATCTCCTGAATCTAACAGAATTAGACACACGAAACAGGAGCAGGATTAGGCTACACGGCCCCTGGGCCCGCTCCGCTACCCACAGGGCCATGGCCGATCCGAACCTAGACTCATGTCCAAATTCCTGCCCGCTCCCCATAACCCTTTATTCCCTTTACTTCTAGGAAACTGTCTATTTCTGTTTTAAATTTATGTAATGATGTAGCTTCTACAGCTTTTTGGGGCAGCATATTCCATGGACCTACCACCCTCTGAGTGAAGTAGTTCCTCCTCATCTCAGTTTTGAAAGAGCAGCCCCTTATTCTAAGATTATGCCCCCTAGTTCTAGTTTCACCCATCATCGGGAACATCCTCCCCGCATCCACCCGATCCAACCCCTTCACCATCTTATATGTTTCAATAAGATCGCCTCTCATTCTTCTGAACTCCAATGAGTAGAGTCCCAATCTACTCAACCTCTCCTCATATGTCCATCCCCTCATCCCTGGGATTAACCAAGTGAACCTTCTTTGTACTGACTCGAGAGCAAGTATGTCTTTTCTTAAGTATGGACACCAAAACTGTATGCAGTATTCCAGGTGCAGTCTCACCAATACCTTGTACAACTGAAGCAATACCTCCCTATTTTTATATTCTAGCCCCCTAGCAATGAAAGCCAACATTCCATTGGCCTTCTTAATCACTTGCTGCACCTGCATACTAACCTTTTGAGTTTCGTACACCAGGACCCCCAGATCCCTTTGTACTTCAGTACTTTCCAGTTTCTTGCCATTAAGATAATAACTTGCTCTACGATTTTTCTTGCCAAAGTGCATAACCTCACACTTTCCAGTATTGTATTCCGTCTGCCAAATCTCTGCCCACTTACTTAGCCTGTCTATGTCCCCTTGCAGGTTTTTTATGTCCTCCTCACTCACTACTTTCCCTCCCATCTTAGTATCATCTGCAAACTTTGATATGGTACACTCGGTCCCCTCCTCCAAATCGTTAATATAGATTGTAAAGAGTTGGGGACCCAGCACTGACCCCTGTGGAACACCACTAGTTACTGATTGCCAGTCCGAGAATGAACCATTTATCCCAACTCTCTGCCTTCTGTTAGATAGCCAATCCTCTATCCATGCCAGAATATTACCCCCAATCCCGTGATTTTTTATCTTAAGCAATAATCTTTTGTGTGGCACCTTGTCAAATGCCTTTTGGAAGTCTAAATACACTACGTCCACTGGTTCCCCTTTATCCACCCTATATGTTACTTCCTCAAAGAACTCCAGCAAATTTGTCAAACATGACTTCCCCTTCATAAAACCATGCTGACTTTGTCCTATTAAATTATGATTATCCAAATGTCCTGTTACTGTCTCCTTAATAATGGACTCCAATATTTTACCTACCACAGATGTTAGGCTAACCGATCTATAGTTTCCAGCCTTCTGTCTACTGCCCTTTTTAAATAAGGGCGTTACATTAGCAGTTTTCCAGTCTGCCGGGACCTTTGCTGAGTCCAGGGAGTTTTGGAAAATTATTACCAATGCATCCACAATCCCTACCGCCACTTCCCTCAAGACCCTAGGATGTAAGCCATCAGGTCCAGGTGATTTATCCGCCTTGAGTCGCATTATTTTACCGAGTACCACTTCCTTAGTGATTTTGATCGTGTTTAGCTCCCCCCCACCTATAGCCCCCTGTTTGTCCAGTGTTGGGATATTCTTAGTGTCTTCTACTGTAAAGACTGATACAAAATATTCATTCAGTGTTTTTGCCATCTCCATATTTCCCACCATTAATTTCCCGGTCTCATCCGCTAAGGGACCAACATTTACTTTAGCCACCCTTTTTCTTTTTATATAACTGTAAAAACTCTTACTATCTGTTTTTATATTTTTTGCTAATTTACTTTCATAATCTATCTTCCCTTTCTTAATCAATCTTTTTGTTATTTTTTGCTGTCTTTTAAAGTTTTCCCAATCCTCTATCCTCCCACTAGATTTGGCTACCTTATATGCCCTTGTTTTTAGTCGAATACTATCCTTAATTTCTTTACTTAGCCATGGATGGCTGTCTTTTCTTTTACACCCTTTTCTTCTCAGTGGAATATATATTTTTTGGAAGTTGTAAAATAACTCCTTAAATGTACACCACTGAGCATGTATCGTCTTACCCTTTAATCTATTTTCCCAATCCACTCTACTCAATTCCGCTCTCATACCTTCATAGTCTCCTTTATTCAAGCTCAGCACGCTTGTTTGAGATCCAACCTTCTCACCCTCTAATTGAATATGGAATTCAACCATGTTATGGTCACTCATTCCAAGGGGATCCTTTACTAGGACATTTTTAATTAATCCTGTCTCGTTACACAGGACCAGATCTAAGGTTGCTTGCCCCCTGGTCGGTTCAGTTACATACTGCTCAAGAAACCCATCCCTAATACATTCAATGAACTCATCCTCAAGGCAGCCCTGCCCAATTTGGTGGAAGCAAGTCATCCTCAGTTCCGAGGGACTGCCTAAGAAGAAGAAGACATTACATGTATAATAGTACTTGAAAATACACTTTAAAATGTAATGCTTACAACCAGACCCAATGATGGTTGGTTGGGGATTCAAACAAGTTACTGTTCTGAGCTCAGTTTTTACGAGTTATTGCAAACAGCCAACTTTTATTCATTTCTCTTACTCCCTCCACACGGCAATCCACACAATTCTGCATTACGTCATTATGGAAAAGTTAAAACACAACTCCATAGAAGGAGAATTTCATTGACGTATCCCTTATCGATAACTAGTTTTAACGAGTTATTTTTTCCATAACCGGTACAACTCCCCTCCTTTGTTATCTGATCCATTGATTCACCCCAGTTATATATAATTGCTATTCCCCCAAATGAAACTTTTCATTATAAGGCTGTCTTTGATTCAGTTCCATTTTGTACCAGTCAACCCAGGGCCTTGGTGAGACCACACCTGGAGTACGGTGCACAGTTTTGGTCTCCTTATCTAAGGAAGGATATACTTGCCTTAGAGGCGGTGCAACGAAGGTTCACTAGATTGATTCCTGGGGTGAGAGGGCTGTCCTATGAGGAGAGATTGTGTAGATTGGGCCTAAACTCTCTGGAGTTTAGAAGAATGAGAGGTGATCTCATTGAAACATACAAGATTCTGAAGGGGATTGACAGGGTCGATGCTGAGAGGTTGTTTCCCCCTGGCTGGAGTGTCTAGAACTAGGGGGCACAGTCTCAGGATAAGGGGTCGGCCATTTAAGACAGAGATGAGGAGGAATTTCTTCACTCAGATGGTTGTGAATCTTTGGAATTCTCTGCCCCAGAGGGCTGTAAGATTTGCAAAATTTCTGCATTTCCCCGAAGGCTGTTATTAATAAACGGGACCCTGCGTGGACATTTTAAATCAAAAAGGGATACCCAAGATGGCATCCGTGCCTCGTGGCAGAAAGCCTGTGGGATTTTAAAATGGACTCTGCAACGCAGACAGCTTGTGGATCGAAACCCAAGCTGCAGGTTTCTGTGAAGAGAGACTTTGTATTTTGGAACCAGACAGGACTCTGAATTATGCATTAGACCGAATTGGAGACAAATCTAAATTCAGTTTAGGCCTATAGTTAAGGCCATCAAGCAGTCTACATATATTATCGGAAACAGATTAACAGAGCCATTGAGGCTGGACAGGCCCATCAAGGAACTTTCATGACAATACAAGTCAATTATCGGGCCGGTAGGTGCAATTACCAGCCATCTAAAAAAAAAGTTAGTATGGATTGCTACCATTATTTAAAATAGCCCGCCAAAATTAAGACAAAGAACTAACCTGATTTGGCGCGCAGATAAGGGTTTTCGAGGAAGGTATAACTGAAGGCCCCCGGGTAGCAATCGGTGTTGGTTGGTGTGCTGTGCTGTCCTGGTGCTGCTGCTCTTCGGCCCCTTGCTCTCGTGGCTGCCGTTCTTTCCCCGTCCCACGCTTACCCCCTGGCCTTTGCCCATGCCTTTCCCCACTCCATCTGGAATCGCCCCGGCACCGGGTTGGGCGGACACGGACAATTCAGGCCAGGCGAGGCGGGACGCGACGAGGGGAGGAGGGAAGACCACCAGAGGAAAGGCCACCTGAGGAAGACCGGCTGAAGAAGACCAACTGAGGAGACGAACTGAGGGGAGGCTTCGAATTATCGGGCCTTCAGCCTCGGCCGACCTTCGAATATCTGCACACCAACTCAATCTGTCGGCTGGCAACGAAGAATCATCCCTGCAAGGTAAAGTACCCAAACAGAGACTTTAACTTTGGGGTACTCGAACCTGGACAATGCCCTTGCAGCGCTCGGAGGCCACGTGACAACAGCAGGCTCCAGAGAGCACCAAGAGCGAACCCCGAACCCAACCGCTGTTTTGAGTCCAACAAACCCTTTTGATTGGTGAGCATGAAGTTCTGAGCCCTCAAAGCTTAACCTAGTTAGGTATAGGGGGTGGGATAAAGATAAGGGGATTGTTAAGATAGTTGTTTTCCCGCGAGGTGCCGTGTGTTCCCCATTCCCTGTATAAGTATATAGTTACTCTTCTTTTGTATTTTGCCTGTAGAAGTGTACACTAGTAATTTTTCCATAAGATTGTATCAGTTTTTCCACTTCAATAAAATCTTGGTTTTTGTTTACATCCAACCACCTGTCTACTCGAGTCTTCTCTGTACCGCCGCCTTGTACCTAAGTCCGGTGTCTAGAACCCAGGGGCATGGAGCGACTCGAACCGCTCACAAAACAGTCAGAGGCATAACTGACTGGGCGTACGCGCCAAACACCACCACCACACGCCACCCCCTACAGGGCTGTGAATGTTGAGTCTTTGAGTAAACTCAAGACTGAGATCGATAGATTTTTGGGGAGTCGAGGGATATGGGGATCGGGCAGGAAAGTGGAGTTGAGGTCGATGATCAGCCATGATTTTATTGAATGGCGGAGCAGGCTCGAGGGGCCGTATGGCCTACTCCTGCTCTTATTTCTTATGTTCTTATGTTTTCCTTCACAGAACTCACCGTGTCTCCTGCACTTGTTACCAACTGACTACATTTCTCTGAAGTATATGAATCCGTACGCACTGACGTGCCTTTTAATTCGGTTTACTGAAGTGACGAAACTGACCATTGTTTTACGGTGAGCCCTGGCTCAATATCCCAGTGGTATTTTAAATTAACTTCACCGTCCCCTGCTTAACGGGCAAAGGTTAAAGGTTATTATTACTACAATATAGAGAGAAACCAATCACAATATAACATCAGAAGACTTCAGGACAGTCTGATTAACACTTTCCTTACAACATAAATCCAGAGACAATAATCAGGTATATTGTTCATCCAGATTCCAGATTATTTGCCACAGAGATTGAGTAGAATGGGCCTATACTCTCTGGAGTTTAGAAGAGTGCGAGGTGATCTCATTGAAACAAGATTCTGAGGGGGATTGACAGGGTAGATGCTGAGAGGCTGGAGAGTCTAGAACCAGGGGGCATAGTCTCCGGATAAGGGGTCGGCCACTTAAGACTGAGATGAGGAGGAATTTCTTCACTCAGAGGGTTGGGAATCTTTGCAATTCTCCGCCCCAAATGGATGCTGAGTTGTTGAGTATATTCAAGCCGAGATCGATAGATTTTTGGATTCTAGGGGAATCGAGGGATATGGGGATCGGGCGGGAAAGTGGAGTTGAGGTCGAAGGACAGCCATGATCTCATTGAATGGCGGAGCAGGCTCGAGGGGCCGAATGGCCTACTCCTGCTCCTATCTTCTATGTTAATCCTTCTCCCAATTACTTTAAATCTATGAAAGACTTACATTTCTCCAGCGCCTTTCACGACCACTGGACGTCCCAACCCGCTTTACGGCCAATGGAGTACTTTATTTGAAGTGTAGTCACTGTTGTAATGTAGGAAACGCGGCAGCCAATTTGCGCACAGCAAGCTCCCGCCACCAGCAATCTGGTAATGACCAGATAATCTGTTATACTGACATTAGTTGAGGGATACATATTGGCCAGAACACAGGGGAGAACGGCCCTGCTCTCGCAATAGTGCCGTGGGATGTTTTACGTCAAGCTGAGAGGGCAGACGGGGCTTCGGTTTAACGCCTCACCCAAAGCAAACTGGCGGCCGCGTTTCCTACATTATAACAGTGACTAGTGGTGTAGTCACGGTTGTAATGTAGGAAACGCGGCAGCCAATTTGCACATAGCAGGATCCCACAAACAGCAATGTGTTAATTGGCCGGATCATCTGTTTTTTAGTGATGTTGATTGAGGGATAAACATGGGCTCTAGGACACCAGGGAGAACTCTTCTTTATTTAAAGGGCTGTCGTATAAGGAGAGATTGGGTCGACTAGGCCCATATTCACTAGAGTTTAGAAGAATGAGAGGGGATCTCATTGAAACGTATAAAGTTCTGACAGGACTAGACAGACTGGATGCAGGAAGGATGTTTCCCCTGGCTGGGGGGGTCTAGAATGAGGGGTCACAGTCTCAGGATGCAGGGCAGGACATTTAGGACTGAGATGAGGAGAAATTTCTTCACTCAGAGGGTGGTGAACCTGTGAATTCTCTACCACAGAAGGCTATGGAGGCCAAGTCACTGAATATATTTAAGAAGGAGATAGATAGATTTCTAGACACAAAAGGCATCAAGGGGTATGGGGAGAGAGCGGGAATATGGTATTGAGATAGAGGATCAGCCATGATCATATTGAATGGAGCAGGCTCGAAGGGCCGAATGGCCGACTCCTGCTCCTGTTTTTCTATGTTTCTATGTAGGATGTTCTTGCCATGGAGGGAGTGCAGCGAAGATTCACCAGACTGATACCTGGGATGGCAGGAATGACGTATGAGGAGAGATTGGGTCGATTGGGCTTATACTCGCTGGACTTTAGAAGAATGAGAGGGGATCTCATTGAAACTTATAAAATTCTAACAGACTAGACAGACTAGATGCAGGAAGGATGTTCCCGATGGCGGGGGAGTCCAGAACCAGGGTCACAGTCTAAGGATAAGGGGTAAGCCATTTAGGACAGAGATGAGGAGGAATTTCTTCACCCAGAGAGTGGTGAACCTGTGGAATTCTCTACCACAGAAGGCAGTTGAGGCTAATTCATTAAGTATATTCAAGAAGGAGTTAGATATATTTCTTAAGGCTAAAGGGATCAAGGGGTATGGGGAGAAGGCAGGGACAGGGTACTGAGTTTGGATGATCAGCCATGATCGCATTGAATGGCGGAGCAGGCTCGAGGGGCCGAATGGCCGACTCCTGCTCCTATCTTCTATGTTTCTAAATCTATGCACCCCCCCCTGGTTATTGACCTCTCTGCTATAAAGGGAAATAGGTCCTTCCTATTTGAATATTAAGGGAACTAAGGGATATGGGGATAATGCAGGAAAGATGAGGTAGAAGATCAGCCATGATCTTATTGAATGGCGGAGCAGGCTCTAAGGGCCAAATGGCCGACTCCTGCTCCTAATTCTTATGTTCACCCTATCTAGGGACACCCACCCCTCATAATTTCAGTCCAGAGAATGTGGTTCAATTGATCCCAGCCATTGTCAGCAGCCATCTTTGCCCATCTCCATTACCAAGATGAGCTTTTTCTCAGTTCTCATGAAGGGTCACAGGCCTGAAACGTTGAATCTCTTTCTCTCTCCACGGATGCTGCCTGGCCTGCTGAGTATGTCCAGCATTTTCTGTTGTTGTTTCAGATTTCCAGCATCCGCAGTATTTTGCTATCCATTACCAAGATGGCGGCGCCGGCGGCGCCAACCGTCCTTCTTCTCTTGACAACCGCCGTGCGTGCTCCGGTGACGTCAGGACGGACGCACGGAACGTACGGCTCGCAGCCGCGCTTCGGCGGCGGCACGGGGGCGGGGCCTCCGCCTGATTGACAGGCGCGGGTCGGCCGCAAAGCGGGAACGGAGAGAGGGGGAGGAGTGCGTGCGGCGGAACGGGGAGAAAGAAAGGCAAGAGATGCCCGGAACTTCTCCCATCTGTTTCAGCTAAAGTAAACACTACAAATGAACATAAATACGAGGAGAGGGCGAGGAATTCGATTAAGTGTTTCCTAACACACAAAATGTATTTGCCCACCCCCCCCTCCTCGGTGGAGGAGTCCGGCTTGGGCTGTGACGTGCGGGGGCGGGGCTGGCGGCGTGCGCGGCCCCCGAGAGCGAGCGGGAGAGAGCGAGCGCGGTCCCGAGGGTGAGCGTGTGTGTGCACGCGCAGTCCCGAGGGTGAGCGTGCGTGTGCGCGCGCAGTCCCGTGAGCGAGCGTGCGCGGCCCGGGCCGGAGAGCGAGCCCGAGCGCCGGGCCTGAGGCAGCCCCGAGGCCCCGCCGGCTGTTTGTTTGTTTTCCCCCCGAGCGGCGGTGGAAGATGCTGAAGATGGCGGAGGCGGCGGAAGGTGAGCGCTGGGGGTGGGGAGGAGGCCTGAGCCCGAGGGGAGCGGAGCGGAGCGGAGGGAGGCCCGAGTCCCGGCCCAGGAGGGAGGGCTAGAGGGAGTGAGGCGCACACACACACACCGCGGCTGTAGGCCTGAAGGGTGAGGGGAGAGAGAGGGAAGGAAAGGAGAGGGAGAGAGAGAGGCACACACACCGCGCGGCTGTAGGCCTAAAGGGTGAGCGGAGAGACAGAGGAAAGGAGGGAGAGAGGGAAGGAAAGGAAGGAGAGAGGAGGGAGGGAAGGGGAAAGAGAGGGGGAAGGAGAGAGGGAAGGAGGGAGGGAAGGTGAGAGAGAGGGAGAAAGGGAGTGAGAGAAGGGGGGAAGGAGGGAGAGGGAGTGAGAGAAGGGGGGAAGGAGGAAGAGGGAGTGAGAGAAGGGGGAAGGAGGGAGAAGGAGTGAGAGAAGGGGGGAAGGAGGGAGAAGGAGTGAGAGAAGGGGGGAAGGAGGGAGAAGGAGTGAGAGAAGGGGG
>NW_028225182.1:52474812-52534549 GCF_052327205.1 Somniosus microcephalus | reverse complement strand
AGTTAGAATAGTGATTACAAGTTAGAATAGTGATTACAAGTTAGAATAGTGATTACAAGTTAGAATAGTGATTACAAGTTAGAATAGTGATTACAAGTTAGAATAGTGATTACAGGTTAGAATAGTGATTACAGTTAGAATAGTGATTACAAGTTAGAATAGTGATTACAGTTAGAATAGTGATTACAAGTTAGAATAGTGATTACAAGTTAGAATAGTGATTACAAGTTAGAATAGTGATTACAAGTTAGAATAGTGATTACAAGTTAGAATAGTGATTACAAGTTAGAATAGTGATTACAAGTTAGAATAGTGATTACAGGTTAGAATCGTGATTACAAGTTAGAATAGTGATTACAAGTTAGAATAGTGATTACAGGTTAGAATCGTGATTACAAGTTAGAATAGTGATTACAAGTTAGAATAGTGATTACAAGTTAGAATAGTGATTACAAGTTAGAATAGTGATTACAGGTTAGAATAGTGATTACAAGTTAGAATAGTGATTACAGTTAGAATAGTGATTACAGTTAGAATAGTGATTACAAGTTAGAATAGTGATTACAAGTTAGAATAGTGATTACAGGTTAGAATAGTGATTACAGGTTAGAATAGTGATTACAGTTAGAATAGTGATTACAAGTTAGAATAGTGATTACAAGTAGAATAGCGATTACAGGTTAGAATCGTGATTACAGGTTAGAATAGTGATTACAGGTTAGAATAGTGATTACAGTTAGAATAGTGATTACAAGTTAGAATAGCGATTACAGGTTAGAATAGTGATTACAAGTTAGAATAGTGATTACAGGTTAGAATAGTGATTACAAGTTAGAATAGTGATTACAGGTTAGAATAGTGATTACAAGTTAGAATAGTGATTACAGGTTAGAATAGTGATTACAGGTTAGAATAGTGATTACAAGTTAGAATAGTGATTACAGGTTAGAATAGTGATTACAGGTTAGAATAGTGATTACAGGTTAGAATAGTGATTACAAGTTAGAATCGTGATTACAGGTTAGAATAGTGATTACAAGTTAGAATAGTGATTACAGGTTAGAATAGTGATTACAAGTTAGAATAGCGATTCAAGTTAGAATAGCGATTACAAGTTAGAATAGTGATTACAGGTTAGAATAGTGATTACAGGTTAGAATAGTGATTACAGGTTAGAATAGTGATTACAGGTTAGAATAGTGATTACAGGTTAGAATAGTGATTACAAGTTAGAATAGTGATTACAGGTTAGAATAGTAATTACAGGTTAGAATAGTGATTACAAGTTAGAATAGTGATTACAAGTTAGAATAGTGATTACAGGTTAGAATAGTGATTACAAGTTAGAATAGTGATTACAAGTTAGAATAGTGATTACAAGTTAGAATAGTGATTACAAGTTAGAATAGCGATTACAAGTTAGAATAGTGATTACAGGTTAGAATAGTGATTACAAGTTAGAATAGTGATTACAGGTTAGAATAGTGATTACAAGTTAGAATAGTGATTACAGGTTAGAATAGTGATTACAGGTTAGAATAGTGATTTCAAGTTAGAATAGTGATTACAAGTTAGAATAGTGATTTCAAGTTAGAATAGTAATTACAGGTTAGAATAGTGATTACAAGTTAGAATAGTGATTCAAGTTAGAATAGTGATTTCAAGTTAGAATAGTGATTACAGGTTAGAATAGTGATTACAGGTTAGAATAGTGATTTCAAGTTAGAATAGTGATTACAGGTTAGAATAGTGATTACAGGTTAGAATAGTGATTACAAGTTAGAATAGTGATTACAGGTTAGAATAGTGATTACAAGTTAGAATAGTGATTACAGGTTAGAATAGTGATTACAGGTTAGAATAGTGATTACAAGTTAGAATAGTGATTTCAAGTTAGAATAGTGATTACAGGTTAGAATAGTGATTACAAGTTAGAATAGTGATTTCAAGTTAGAATAGTGATTACAGGTTAGAATAGTGATTACAAGTTAGAATAGTGATTACAGGTTAGAATAGTGATTACAAGTTAGAATAGTGATTTCAAGTTAGAATAGTGATTTCAAGTTAGAATAGTGATTTCAAGTTAGAATAGTGATTACAGGTTAGAATAGTGATTACAAGTTAGAATAGCGATTACAGGTTAGAATAGTGATTACAAGTTAGAATAGTGATTACAGGTTAGAATAGTGATTACAAGTTAGAATAGTGATTTCAAGTTAGAATAGTGATTACAAGTTAGAATAGTGATTACAAGTTAGAATAGCGATTACAGGTTAGAATAGTGATTACAAGTTAGAATAGTGATTACAGGTTAGAATAGCGATTACAGGTTAGAATAGTGATTACAAGTTAGAATAGCGATTACAGGTTAGAATAGTGATTACAAGTTAGAATAGTGATTACAGGTTAGAATAGTGATTACAAGTTAGAATAGTGATTACAAGTTAGAATAGTGATTTCAAGTTAGAATAGTGATTTCAAGTTAGAATAGTGATTACAGGTTAGAATAGTGATTACAAGTTAGAATAGTGATTACAAGTTAGAATAGTGATTACAGGTTAGAATAGTGATTACAGGTTAGAATAGTGATTACAAGTTAGAATAGTGATTACAGGTTAGAATAGTGATTACAGGTTAGAATAGTGATTACAGGTTAGAATAGTGATTACAGGTTAGAATAGTGATTTCAAGTTAGAATAGTGATTACAAGTTAGAATAGTGATTTCAAGTTAGAATAGTAATTACAGGTTAGAATAGTGATTACAAGTTAGAATAGTGATTTCAAGTTAGAATAGTGATTACAGGTTAGAATAGTGATTTCAAGTTAGAATAGTGATTACAAGTTAGAATAGTGATTTCAAGTTAGAATAGTGATTACAAGTTAGAATAGTGATTTCAAGTTAGAATAGTAATTACAGGTTAGAATAGTGAGTACAAGTTAGAATAGTGATTACAAGTTAGAATAGTGATTACAAGTTAGAATAGTGATTACAAGTTAGAATAGTGATTACAGGTTAGAATAGTGATTTCAAGTTAGAATAGTGATTACAAGTTAGAATAGTGATTTCAAGTTAGAATAGTGATTACAAGTTAGAATAGTGATTTCAAGTTAGAATAGTAATTACAGGTTAGAATAGTGATTACAAGTTAGAATAGTGATTACAGGTTAGAATAGTGATTACAGGTTAGAATAGTGATTACAGGTTAGAATAGTGATTACAAGTTAGAATAGTGATTACAAGTTAGAATAGTGATTTCAAGTTAGAATAGTGATTACAAGTTAGAATAGTGATACAAGTTAGAATAGCGATTACAGGTTAGAATAGTGATTACAAGTTAGAATAGTGATTACAGGTTAGAATAGCGATTACAGGTTAGAATAGTGATTACAAGTTAGAATAGTGATTTCAAGTTAGAATAGTGATTTCAAGTTAGAATAGTGATTACAGGTTAGAATAGTGATTACAGGTTAGAATAGTGATTACAAGTTAGAATAGTGATTACAAGTTAGAATAGTGATTACAGGTTAGAATAGTGATTACAGGTTAGAATAGTGATTACAAGTTAGAATAGTGATTACAAGTTAGAATAGTGATTACAGGTTAGAATAGTGATTACAAGTTAGAATAGTGATTACAAGTTAGAATAGTAATTACAGGTTAGAATAGTGATTACAGGTTAGAATAGTGATTACAGGTTAGAATAGTGATTACAGGTTAGAATAGTGATTACAGGTTAGAATAGTGATTACAAGTTAGAATAGTGATTACAAGTTAGAATAGTGATTTCAAGTTAGAATAGTGATTACAAGTTAGAATAGTGATTACAAGTTAGAATAGTGATTACAAGTTAGAATAGTGATTTCAAGTTAGAATAGTGATTACAAGTTAGAATAGTGATTACAAGTTAGAATAGTGATTTCAAGTTAGAATAGCGATTACAGGTTAGAATAGTGATTACAGGTTAGAATAGTGATTTCAAGTTAGAATAGTGATTACAAGTTAGAATAGTGATTACAAGTTAGAATAGTGATTACAGGTTAGAATAGTGATTACAAGTTAGAATAGTGATTACAAGTTAGAATAGTGATTTCAAGTTAGAATAGTGATTACAAGTTAGAATAGTGATTACAAGTTAGAATAGTGATTACAAGTTAGAATAGTGATTACAGGTTAGAATAGTGATTACAAGTTAGAATAGTGATTACAGGTTAGAATAGTGATTTCAAGTTAGAATAGTGATTTCAAGTTAGAATAGTGATTACAAGTTAGAATAGTGATTACAAGTTAGAATAGTGATTACAAGTTAGAATAGTGATTTCAAGTTAGAATAGTGATTTCAAGTTAGAATAGTGATTACAAGTTAGAATAGTGATTACAAGTTAGAATAGTGATTTCAAGTTAGAATAGTGATTACAAGTTAGAATAGTGATTACAAGTTAGAATAGTGATTTCAAGTTAGAATAGTGATTTCAAGTTAGAATAGTGATTACAAGTTAGAATAGTGATTACAAGTTAGAATAGTGATTACAAGTTAGAATAGTGATTTCAAGTTAGAATAGTGATTACAAGTTGGAATAGTGATTACAGGTTAGAATAGTGATTACAAGTTAGAATAGTGATTACAAGTTGGAATAGTGATTACAGGTTAGAATAGTGATTACAAGTTAGAATAGTGATTACAAGTTAGAATAGTGATTACAGGTTAGAATAGTGATTACAAGTTAGAATAGTGATTACAAGTTAGAATAGTGATTACAGGTTAGAATAGTGATTACAGGTTAGAATAGTGATTACAAGTTAGAATAGTGATTTCAAGTTAGAATAGTGATTACAGGTTAGAATAGTGATTTCAAGTTAGAATAGTGATTACAAGTTAGAATAGTGATTACAAGTTAGAATAGTGATTACAAGTTAGAATAGTGATTACAAGTTAGAATAGTGATTACAAGTTAGAATAGTGATTACAAGTTAGAATAGTGATTTCAAGTTGAATAGCGATTACAGGTTAGAATAGTGATTACAAGTTAGAATAGTGATTACAAGTTAGAATAGTGATTTCAAGTTAGAATAGTGATTACAAGTTAGAATAGTGATTACAAGTTAGAATAGTGATTACAAGTTAGAATAGTGATTACAGGTTAGAATAGTGATTACAAGTTAGAATAGTGATTACAGGTTAGAATAGTGATTTCAAGTTAGAATAGTGATTACAAGTTAGAATAGTGATTACAGGTTAGAATAGTGATTACAGGTTAGAATAGCGATTACAGGTTAGAATAGTGATTACAGGTTAGAATAGTGATTACAGGTTAGAATAGTGATTTCAAGTTAGAATAGTGATTACAAGTTAGAATAGCGATTACAAGTTAGAATAGTGATTACAGGTTAGAATAGTGATTACAAGTTAGAATAGTGATTTCAAGTTGGAATAGCGATTACAGGTTAGAATAGTGATTACAAGTTAGAATAGTGATTACAAGTTAGAATAGTGATTACAGGTTAGAATAGTGATTACAAGTTAGAATAGTGATTACAAGTTAGAATAGTGATTACAGGTTAGAATAGTGATTACAAGTTAGAATAGTGATTACAAGTTAGAATAGTGATTACAAGTTAGAATAGTGATTACAGGTTAGAATAGTGATTACAAGTTAGAATAGTGATTACAGGTTAGAATAGTGATTTCAAGTTAGAATAGTGATTACAAGTTAGAATAGTGATTACAGGTTAGAATAGTGATTACAGGTTAGAATAGCGATTACAGGTTAGAATAGTGATTACAGGTTAGAATAGTGATTACAGGTTAGAATAGTGATTTCAAGTTAGAATAGTGATTACAAGTTAGAATAGCGATTACAAGTTAGAATAGTGATTACAGGTTAGAATAGTGATTACAGGTTAGAATAGTGATTACAGGTTAGAATAGTGATTACAGGTTAGAATAGTGATTTCAAGTTAGAATAGTGATTACAAGTTAGAATAGCGATTACAAGTTAGAATAGTGATTACAGGTTAGAATAGTGATTACAGGTTAGAATAGTGATTTCAAGTTAGAATAGTGATTACAAGTTAGAATAGCGATTACAGGTTAGAATAGTGATTACAGGTTAGAATAGTGATTACAAGTTAGAATAGTGATTACAAGTTAGAATAGTGATTTCAAGTTAGAATAGTGATTACAAGTTAGAATAGTGATTACAAGTTAGAATAGTGATTACAAGTTAGAATAGTGATTACAGGTTAGAATAGTGATTACAAGTTAGAATAGTGATTACAGGTTAGAATAGTGATTTCAAGTTAGAATAGTGATTACAAGTTAGAATAGTGATTACAGGTTAGAATAGTGATTACAGGTTAGAATAGCGATTACAGGTTAGAATAGTGATTACAGGTTAGAATAGTGATTTCAAGTTAGAATAGTGATTTCAAGTTAGAATAGTGATTACAAGTTAGAATAGTGATTACAAGTTAGAATAGTGATTACAAGTTAGAATAGTGATTTCAAGTTAGAATAGTGATTTCAAGTTAGAATAGTGATTACAAGTTAGAATAGTGATTACAAGTTAGAATAGTGATTTCAAGTTAGAATAGTGATTACAAGTTAGAATAGTGATTACAAGTTAGAATAGTGATTTCAAGTTAGAATAGTGATTTCAAGTTAGAATAGTGATTACAAGTTAGAATAGTGATTACAAGTTAGAATAGTGATTACAAGTTAGAATAGTGATTTCAAGTTAGAATAGTGATTACAAGTTGGAATAGTGATTACAGGTTAGAATAGTGATTACAAGTTAGAATAGTGATTACAAGTTGGAATAGTGATTACAGGTTAGAATAGTGATTACAAGTTAGAATAGTGATTACAAGTTAGAATAGTGATTACAGGTTAGAATAGTGATTACAAGTTAGAATAGTGATTACAAGTTAGAATAGTGATTACAGGTTAGAATAGTGATTACAGGTTAGAATAGTGATTACAAGTTAGAATAGTGATTTCAAGTTAGAATAGTGATTACAGGTTAGAATAGTGATTTCAAGTTAGAATAGTGATTACAAGTTAGAATAGTGATTACAAGTTAGAATAGTGATTACAAGTTAGAATAGTGATTACAAGTTAGAATAGTGATTACAAGTTAGAATAGTGATTACAAGTTAGAATAGTGATTTCAAGTTGGAATAGCGATTACAGGTTAGAATAGTGATTACAAGTTAGAATAGTGATTACAAGTTAGAATAGTGATTTCAAGTTAGAATAGTGATTACAAGTTAGAATAGTGATTACAAGTTAGAATAGTGATTACAAGTTAGAATAGTGATTACAGGTTAGAATAGTGATTACAAGTTAGAATAGTGATTACAGGTTAGAATAGTGATTTCAAGTTAGAATAGTGATTACAAGTTAGAATAGTGATTACAGGTTAGAATAGTGATTACAGGTTAGAATAGCGATTACAGGTTAGAATAGTGATTACAGGTTAGAATAGTGATTACAGGTTAGAATAGTGATTTCAAGTTAGAATAGTGATTACAAGTTAGAATAGCGATTACAAGTTAGAATAGTGATTACAGGTTAGAATAGTGATTACAGGTTAGAATAGTGATTTCAAGTTAGAATAGTGATTACAAGTTAGAATAGCGATTACAGGTTAGAATAGTGATTACAGGTTAGAATAGTGATTTCAAGTTAGAATAGTGATTTCAAGTTAGAATAGCGATTACAGGTTAGAATAGTGATTACAGGTTAGAATAGTGATTACAGGTTAGAATAGTGATTACAGGTTAGAATAGTGATTTCAAGTTAGAATAGTGATTACAAGTTAGAATAGTGATTACAGGTTAGAATAGTGATTACAGGTTAGAATAGTGATTTCAAGTTAGAATAGCGATTACAAGTTAGAATAGTGATTACAGGTTAGAATAGTGATTACAGGTTAGAATAGTGATTTCAAGTTAGAATAGTGATTACAAGTTAGAATAGCGATTACAGGTTAGAATAGTGATTACAGGTTAGAATAGTGATTTCAAGTTAGAATAGTGATTTCAAGTTAGAATAGCGATTACAGGTTAGAATAGTGATTACAGGTTAGAATAGTGATTACAGGTTAGAATAGTGATTACAGGTTAGAATAGTGATTTCAAGTTAGAATAGTGATTACAAGTTAGAATAGTGATTACAGGTTAGAATAGTGATTTCAAGTTAGAATAGTGATTACAAGTTAGAATAGTGATTTCAAGTTAGAATAGTGATTACAAGTTAGAATAGTGATTACAGGTTAGAATAGTGATTACAGGTTAGAATAGTGATTACAGGTTAGAATAGTGATTTCAAGTTAGAATAGTGATTTCAAGTTAGAATAGTGATTACAAGTTAGAATAGTGATTTCAAGTTAGAATAGTGATTACAGGTTAGAATAGTGATTACAGGTTAGAATAGTGATTACAGGTTAGAATAGTGATTACAAGTTAGAATAGTGATTACAGGTTAGAATAGTGATTACAGGTTAGAATAGTGATTACAGGTTAGAATAGTGATTACAGGTTAGAATAGTGATTACAGGTTAGAATAGTGATTACAATGTCAAATCAGGTACAGAAAGCAAAAAAAGCGAGGGAAAGAAAGATTGCATTGAGAGAAAAAGAGAAAATTAATTTTTTTAAAAATCTCCAATAATTAAAATCTGTAGCAATTGCATGCTACTACTCTGCTCCCGGGTGATAAGAAAAAAAGCTGCCATCAATTAACAGCGATGGTGTGGAGATGCCGGTGTTGGACTGGGGTAGACAAATGTAAGAAGTCACACAACACCAGGTTATAGTCAATCTATCAATTAACAGAGAGAGAGAGCACAGGGCTGGGCTGTGGAGAGCAGTCAGTGGCAGGGCCACACTCGCGGTTTTGAAGTGGGTGCGGTTTGGGCCGCGAGAGGATCCGTCCGCCAGGTGAGGGCGGGACAGACAGGTGAGGCCCAACCCAGAGACACAGACAGACAGGTGAGGCCCGGCCCGGCCCGGCTCAGAGACACAGACACAGACAGACAGGTGAGGCACCGAGACTGAGAGAGGTCCGGAGACTCGGGGAGCGGGGCCCAGAGACTGAGGCCCCGAGACTGAGCGAGGCCCGGCCCAGAGACACCGACAGAGGCCCGGAGAGCGGGGCTCAGAGACAGCGAGAGGCCGACAGCCAGGAGCCGGATCAGGCCCAGCGACTGCTCACTGAGATCAGCAAACCGCAGGAATCAGCGAACTCCAGGAACTGATCATTAAACTACAGGGACTGATCAAACAACTACATGAACTGATCAAACTCCAGGAACTGATCATTAAACTACAGGGACTGATCATTAAACTACAGGAAGTGATCATTAAGCTACAGGAACTGATCAAACTCCAGGAACTGATCATTAAACTCCAGGGACTGATCATTAAGCTACAGGAACTGATCAAACTCCAGGAACTGATCATTAAGCTACAGGAACTGATCAAACTCCAGGAACTGATCAAACTCCAGGAACTGATCATTAAACTACAGGAACTGATCAAATGACAGCAACTAATCCCAAACCCTGAGTAATTAAACTATAGGAACTGGTCAAACTACAGGAACTGATCATTAAACTACAGGAACTGATCAAACTACAGGAACTAATCAAACTACAGTAACCGATCAAACACTAGTAACTGATCTTTAGCTGACAGTAACTGCTGAACAACGAATCAATATTCTACAGGAGCTAATCATTAAAATACAGGAACGAACATAACTTTCTTTAACTAACATAACTAGTGCAGTTAACCAATAATAAACTGCAGTAACTAATCAAATCATAGTAACTAATCAAGCTGCAGTAATTAATTGAAATATTGTAACTAATCGAGAAACTACATCCTAACCTCAGTAACTCAAACGGAACAGTGTTCGAGCCGGTGATGGAACAAGTGCTAACGAGCCGGTGATGGAACAAGTGCTAACGAGGCTAAACTTCATTTAGACAGACACTAATTTACCTGGTGAGGCAGCACTGTGAAACACGGTAAACCAAACTACTGGCTGAGCCACAAAGCGGACTGGTGACCACAGTAAACGTGCGTCGGTAAGCCGGGGTGTCCCGTACGGAGAGACCCGTCTGCGGAATCTGCGTTCCTGAGAAGCCAGGATGGACTAACCGAGCATGTTTGGGCCGAAGAGCTGAACCTGACACTCTGAGACACCATGAGCGCGCAATGAGCACCGAGGGTCCTGCCGACTTGGTGGAGGTCACCGGGACCTGATGTCGAGCAGATAGCCAGGAAAGAGATGGAGGATGGGGAGAGGGGACGGAATCGAGTCCAAGATGGTAAGAAATTGAATGTAAATTTCCAACACTGGCTGCAGAGAATCGAACGGTCGGTGGCTAAACTTTACGATAAATTTTGCACTCCTCAGATTTATTGCAGTTTTTTTAAAAACCCGGGCCTCGCCCTTTATCAATAATAACAGCAACTTGATTTATACAGCACCTTTAACATAGTAAAACGTCCCAGGGCGCTGCATAGGAGTGTAATAAAACAAAATCTGACACCGAGCCACATGAGATATTAGGACAGGTGACCAAAAGCTCGGTCAAAGAGGCAGGTTTTAAGCAGCGTCTTAAAGGAGGGGAGAGAGGCGGAGAGGTTTAGGGAGGGAATTCCAGAGCTCGGGGCCCAGGCAGCTGAAGGCACGGCCGCCAATGGTGGAGCGATAAGAAATAAGAAATAGGAGCAGGAGTCGGCCATTCGGCCCCTCGAGCCTGCTCCGCCATTCAATAAGATCATGGCTGATCCGATCTTGCCCTCAAGTCCACTTTCCCGCCCGCTCCCCATAACCCTCGACTCCCTTATCGTTCAAAAATCTGTCTATCTCCACCTAGAATATATTCAATGACCCAGCCTCCACAGCTCTCTGGGGAAGAGGATTCCAAAGATTCACGATCCTCTGAGAGAAGAAATTCCTCCTCATCTCCGTCTTAAATGGGCGACCCCTTATCCTGAAACTATGCCCCCTAGTTCTAGATTCCCCCACGAGGGGAAACATCCTCTCTGCATCCACCCTGTCGAGCCCCCTCAGAATCTTATACGTTTCAATAAGATCCCCTCTCATTCCTCTAAACTCCAATGAGTATAGGCCCAACCTGCTCAACCTTTCCTCATAAGACAACCCCTTCATCTCAGGAATTAACCTCGTGAACCTTCTCTGAACTGCCTCCAATGCAAGTATATCCCTCCTTAAATAAGGAGACTAAAACTGTACGCAGTATTCCAGGTGTGGTCTCACCAACACCCTGTACAGTTGTAACAGGACGTCCCTACTTTTATACTCCTTTTCTTTTGCAATAAAGGCCAACACTCCATTTGCCTTCCTAATTACTTGCTGTACCTGCATGCTAACTTTTTGTGTTTCATGCACGAGGACCCCCAGATCCCTCTGGACCGCAGCATTTTGTAGTCTCTCGCCATTTAAATAATAATTTGCTTTTTTATTCTTCCTACCAAAGTGGATAACCTCGCATTTTCCCACATTATGCTCCATCTGCCGGATTCCTGCCCACTCGCTTGGCCTGTCTGTATCCCTTTGCAGACACTTTGTGTCCTCACAATTTGCTTTCCCACCTATCTTTGTATCATCAGCAAATTTGGCTACATTACACTCGGTCCCTTCATCCAAGTCATTAATGTAGATTGTAAATAGTTGAGGCCCCAGCACTGATCCCTGCGGCACCCCGCTAGTTACAGTTTGCCAACCTGAAAATGACCCATTTATCCCGACTCTCTGCTTTCTGTTAGTTAGCCAATCCTCTATCCATGCTAATATATTACCCCCAACCCCATGAGCTCTTATCTTGTGCAGTGGCACCTGGGCTGACACCCCAGTGCAGTGCTGAGGGAGCGCTGCACTGTCGGAGGTGCCGTCTTTCGGATGAGACGTTAAACCGAGGCCCCGTCTGCCCTCTCGGGTGGACGTAAAAGATCCCATGGCACTATTTCGAAGAAGAGCGGGGGGGGGAGTTCTCCCCGGTGTCCTGGGGCCAATATTTATCCCTCAACCAATGTCACTAAAACAGATTATCCAGTCATTATCACATTGCTGTTTGTGGGAGCTTGCTGTGCGCAAATTGGCTGCCGTGTTTCCTACATTACAACAGTGACTCCACTTCAAAAAGTACTTCATTGGCTGTAAAACGCTTTGAGATGTCCGGTGGTCGTGAAAGGTGCTATATAAATGCAAGTCGTCGTCTTCTTAGCGAATGCCTTCATGAAATCCAAATACACTACATCTACTGGTTCCCCTTTATCCACCCTGCTCGTTACATCCTCAAAAAACTCTAGTAAATTTGTCAAACATCATTCCTCCGATGGAAATCGGGGATGCGCAAGAGGCCAGGATTGGAGGAGTGCAGATATCTCGGGAGGGTTGTGGGGCTGGAGGAGGTTACAGAGATAGGGAGGGGCGAGGGCCATGGAGGGATTTGAACACAAGGATGAACATTTCAAAATCTGCCCTGACTCTTGCCGAATATAAGGTTAGACGTTCTCCAACACCACCCCACTGTCGGCGTCTTCCTGTTTGAGTCTGGACACTGAGTGTCAGCAGGATATTCGACCAAGGGGTGATCCTGGCCTTAGCTGATCTACACAGGTGCCCTGCACCTGGAGACACCTTGACCCTCACCGGGGCAGGCCGAGTGTGAGTTAATTCCTGATTCCTTCCCATGGTCTCTCTTGCAGTATGCCAAAAGTTCCGGATCCTCGAGGATCAGACAATCGCCCATGTGCTGCAGGAACAGGAGAGTGAGTAATGGCGGGGTGTGTGTATACAGGCCTGTGTGTACAGGCCTATGTGTGTGCGTGTGTATACAGGCCTGTGTGTGTGTGTAGGTCTGTGTGTGTGTACAGGCCTATATGTGTGTGTGTATATACAGGCCTATATGTGTGTGTGTGTGTGTGTGTGTGTATACAGGCCTATATGTGTGTGTGTAGGTCTGTGTGTGTGTATATACAGGCCTATATGTGTGTGTGTGTGTGTGTGTGTGTGTGTGTGTGTAGGTCTGTGTGTGTGTATATACAGGCCTGTCTGTGTGTGTGTGTATATACAGGCCTATATGTGTGTGTGTGTGTATATACAGGCCTATATGTGTGTGTGTGTATATACAGGCCTATATGTGTGTGTGTGTGTATATACAGGCCTATATGTGTGTGTGTGTGTATGTCTGTGTGTGTGTATATACAGGCCTATATGTGTGTGTGTGTGTGTAGGTCTGTGTGTGTGTATATACAGGCCTGTCTGTGTGTGTGTGTGTATATACAGGCCTATATATGTGTGTGTGTGTGTATATACAGGCCTATATGTGTGTGTGTGTGTGTATACAGGCCTATATGTGTGTGTGTGTGTGTGTATACAGGCCTATATGTGTGTGTGTGTGTGTGTATACAGGCCTATATGTGTGTGTGTAGGTCTGTGTGTGTGTATATACAGGCCTATATGTGTGTGTAGGTCTGTGTGTGTATATACAGGCCTGTCTGTGTGTGTATACAGGGCTATATGTGTGTGTGTGTATATACAGGCCTATATGTGTGTGTGTATACAGGCCTATATGTGTGTGTGTATACAGGCCTATATGTGTGTGTGTATACAGGCCTATATGTGTGTGTGTATACAGGCCTATGTGTGTGTGTGTATACAGGCCTATATGTGTGTGTGTATACAGGCCTATATGTGTGTGTGTGTATATACAGGCCTATATGTGTGTGTGTGTATACAGGCCTATATGTGTGTGTGTGTATACAGGCCTATATGTGTGTGTGTGTATACAGGCCTATATGTGTGTGTGTGTATACAGGCCTATATGTGTGTGTGTGTATACAGGCCTATATGTGTGTGTGTGTATACAGGCCTATATGTGTGTGTGTGTATACAGGCCTATATGTGTGTGTGTGTATACAGGCCTATATGTGTGTGTATACAGGCCTATATGTGTGTGTGTGTGTATACAGGCCTATATGTGTGTGTGTGTGTATACAGGCCTATATGTGTGTGTGTGTGTGTATACAGGCCTATATGTGTGTGTGTATGTACAGGCCTATATGTGTGTGTGTATACAGGCCTATATGTGTGTGTGTGTGTACAGGCCTATATGTGTGTGTGTGTGTATATACAGGCCTATATGTGTGTGTGTATATACAGGCCTATATGTGTGTGTGTGTGTATATACAGGCCTATGTGTGTGTGTATACAGGCCTATATGTGTGTATATACAGGCCTATATGTGTGTGTAGGTCTGGTTGTGTGTATATACAGGCCTGTCTGTCTGTGTGTGTGTGTGTATACAGGCCTATATGTGTGTGTGTATACAGGCCTATATGTGTGTGTGTATACAGGCCTATATGTGTGTGTGTGTATACAGGCCTATATGTGTGTGTGTATACAGGCCTATATGTGTGTGTGTGTATATACAGGCCTATATGTGTGTGTGTGTATACAGGCCTATATGTGTGTGTGTGTATACAGGCCTATATGTGTGTGTGTATACAGGCCTATATGTGTGTGTGTGTATACAGGCCTATATATGTGTGTGTGTGTATACAGGCCTATATGTGTGTGTGTGTATACAGGCCTATATGTGTGTGTATACAGGCCTATATGTGTGTGTGTGTGTATACAGGCCTATATGTGTGTGTGTGTGTGTGTGTATACAGGCCTATATGTGTGTGTGTGTGTGTATACAGGCCTATATGTGTGTGTGTATGTACAGGCCTATATGTGTGTGTATACAGGCCTATATGTGTGTGTGTGTGTGTACAGGCCTATATGTGTGTGTGTGTGTATATACAGGCCTATATGTGTGTGTGTGTGTATATACAGGCCTATATGTGTGTGTGTGTATATACAGGCCTATATGTGTGTGTGTGTGTGTATATACAGGCCTATGTGTGTGTGTATACAGGCCTATATGTGTGTGTATACAGGCCTATATGTGTGTGTGTAGGTCTGTGTGTGTGTATATACAGGCCTATGTGTGTGTGTATACAGGCCTATATGTGTGTGTGTATACAGGCCTATATGTGTGTGTGTATACAGGCCTATGTGTGTGTGTGTATACAGGCCTATATGTGTGTGTGTATACAGGCCTATATGTGTGTGTGTGTATATACAGGCCTATATGTGTGTGTGTGTATACAGGCCTATATGTGTGTGTGTGTATACAGGCCTATATGTGTGTGTGTGTATACAGGCCTATATGTGTGTGTGTGTATACAGGCCTATATGTGTGTGTGTGTGTATACAGGCCTATATGTGTGTGTGTGTATACAGGCCTATATGTGTGTGTGTGTATACAGGCCTATATGTGTGTGTATACAGGCCTATATGTGTGTGTGTGTGTATACAGGCCTATATGTGTGTGTGTGTGTATACAGGCCTATATGTGTGTGTGTGTGTGTATACAGGCCTATATGTGTGTGTGTATGTACAGGCCTATATGTGTGTGTGTATACAGGCCTATATGTGTGTGTGTGTGTACAGGCCTATATGTGTGTGTGTGTGTATATACAGGCCTATATGTGTGTGTGTATATACAGGCCTATATGTGTGTGTGTGTGTATATACAGGCCTATGTGTGTGTGTATACAGGCCTATATGTGTGTATATACAGGCCTATATGTGTGTGTAGGTCTGGTTGTGTGTATATACAGGCCTGTCTGTCTGTGTGTGTGTGTGTATACAGGCCTATATGTGTGTGTGTATACAGGCCTATATGTGTGTGTGTATACAGGCCTATATGTGTGTGTGTGTATACAGGCCTATATGTGTGTGTGTATACAGGCCTATATGTGTGTGTGTGTATATACAGGCCTATATGTGTGTGTGTGTATACAGGCCTATATGTGTGTGTGTGTATACAGGCCTATATGTGTGTGTGTATACAGGCCTATATGTGTGTGTGTGTATACAGGCCTATATGTGTGTGTGTGTATACAGGCCTATATGTGTGTGTGTGTATACAGGCCTATATGTGTGTGTGTGTATACAGGCCTATATATGTGTGTGTGTGTATACAGGCCTATATGTGTGTGTGTGTATACAGGCCTATATGTGTGTGTGTGTATACAGGCCTATATGTGTGTGTATACAGGCCTATATGTGTGTGTGTGTGTATACAGGCCTATATGTGTGTGTGTGTGTGTGTATACAGGCCTATATGTGTGTGTGTGTGTGTGTATACAGGCCTATATGTGTGTGTGTATGTACAGGCCTATATGTGTGTGTATACAGGCCTATATGTGTGTGTGTGTGTGTACAGGCCTATATGTGTGTGTGTGTGTATATACAGGCCTATATGTGTGTGTGTGTGTGTATATACAGGCCTATATGTGTGTGTGTGTATATACAGGCCTATATGTGTGTGTGTGTGTGTATATACAGGCCTATGTGTGTGTGTATACAGGCCTATATGTGTGTGTATACAGGCCTATATGTGTGTGTGTAGGTCTGTGTGTGTGTATATACAGGCCTATATGTGTGTGTAGGTCTGTGTGTGTGTATATACAGGCCTGTCTGTCTGTGTGTGTGTGTATATACAGGCCTATATGTGTGTGTGTGTATATACAGGCCTATATGTGTGTGTGTGTATATACAGGCCTATATGTGTGTGTGTATACAGGCCTATATGTGTGTGTGTATACAGGCCTATATGTGTGTGTGTGTGTATACAGGCCTATATGTGTGTGTGTGTGTGTATACAGGCCTATATGTGTGTGTGTATACAGGCCTATATGTGTGTGTGTATACAGGCCTATATGTGTGTGTGTATATACAGGCCTATATGTGTGTGTGTATATACAGGCCTATATGTGTGTGTGTGTATACAGGCCTATATGTGTGTGTGTGTATACAGGCCTATATGTGTGTGTATACAGGCCTATATGTGTGTGTGTGTGTGTGTATACAGGCCTATATGTGTGTGTGTGTGTGTATACAGGCCTATATGTGTGTGTGTGTGTATACAGGCCTATATGTGTGTGTGTATGTACAGGCCTATATGTGTGTGTATACAGGCCTATATGTGTGTGTGTGTGTACAGGCCTATATGTGTGTGTGTGTGTACAGGCCTATATGTGTGTGTGTGTATACAGGCCTATATGTGTGTGTGTGTGTGTACAGGCCTATATGTGTGTGTGTGTGTGTACAGGCCTGTGTGTGTACAGGCCTATGTGTGTGTGTGTGTACAGGCCTATGTGTGTGTGTGTGTACAGGCCTATATGTGTGTGTGTGTATATACAGGCCTATATGTGTGTGTGTATATACAGGCCTATATGTGTGTGTGTATATACAGGCCTATATGTGTGTGTGTATATACAGGCCTATATGTGTGTGTGTATATACAGGCCTATATGTGTGTGTGTATATACAGGCCTATATGTGTGTGTGTATATACAGACCTATATGTGTGTGTGTATATACAGGCCTATATGTGTGTGTGTGTGTATATACAGGCCTATATGTGTGTGTGTGTGTATATACAGGCCTATATGTGTGTGTGTGTATATACAGGCCTATATGTGTGTGTGTGTATACAGGCCTATATGTGTGTGTGTGTGTATACAGGCCTATATGTATGTGTGTGTGTGTATACAGGCCTATATGTGTGTGTGTGTGTATACAGGCCTATATGTGTGTGTGTGTGTGTGTGTATACAGGCCTATATGTGTGTGTGTATGTACAGGCCTATATGTGTGTGTATACAGGCCTATATGTGTGTGTGTGTGTACAGGCCTATATGTGTGTGTGTGTGTGTGTACAGGCCTATATGTGTGTGTGTACAGGCCTGTGTGTGTACAGGCCTATGTGTGTACAGGCCTATGTGTGTGTGTGTGTACAGGCCTATGTGTGTGTGTGTACAGGCCTATATGTGTGTGTGTGTATATACAGGCCTATGTGTGTGTGTGTATATACAGGCCTATATGTGTGTGTGTATATACAGGCCTATATGTGTGTGTGTATATACAGGCCTATATGTGTGTGTGTATATACAGGCCTATATGTGTGTGTGTGTATATACAGGCCTATATGTGTGTGTGTATATACAGGCCTATATGTGTGTGTGTGTGTATATACAGGCCTATATGTGTGTGTGTGTATATACAGGCCTATATGTGTGTGTGTGTGTATATACAGGCCTATATGTGTGTGTGTGTATACAGGCCTATGTGTGTATACAGGCCTATATGTGTGTGTGTGTGTGTACAGGCCTATATGTGTGTCTGTATATATACAGGCCTATATATGTGTATGTCTGTGTGTACAGGCCTATGTGTGTGTGTCTGTGTGTTTATACCTTGTGTCTCTGTATATGTGTGTGTGTGTTTAAATGTCTGTGTGTGTGTTTATGCCTGTGTGTGTGTATATCTATCTGTGAGAGTGTGTGAGTGTTTGAGTGTGTGTCTGTTTATGCCTGTGTCTGTGAGTGTGTCTGTGTTTCTGTGTTTGTTTCTGTGTGTGTGTGTCTGTGTGTGTGTCTGTGTGTTTCTGTGTCTGTTTCTGTGTTTCTGTGTCTTTGTTTCTGTTTCTGTGTCTGTGTGTCTCCGTGTTTCTGGAGTCTCTGTGTTTCTGTGTGTGTTTCTGTGTGTAGTTGTGTATAGACGGGTGTCCTCGGTGATTTAATTACCCGTCTCGCTTCCTGTTGCAGTTCAGCAGCATCTCACCGCCAACGAGCAGAAGAGCCGGCGAGTTCGGGAGAACCTGCGGGCGGCGAGGAGACTGCAGGAGGAGGAGGACAAGTGGAGCAGGCAGCTCACCCGGAGACTGCGCAAACAAATGTGAGGCTTGGGAGAGTTAGTGGGAGCGATGACCCCGGGTAGGGTTTTCTAGTGGGAGCGATGACCCCAAGTAGGGTTTTCTAGTGGGAGCGATGACCCCGGGTAGGATTTGTTAGTGGGAGCGATGACCCCAGGTAGGGTTTTCTAGTGGGAGCGATGACCCCGGGTAGGATTTGTTAGTGGGAGCGATGACCCGGGTAGGGTTTTCTAGTGGGAGCGATGACCCGGGTAGGGTTTTCTAGTGGGAGCGATGACCCCAGGTAGGGTTTTCTAGTGGGAGCGATGACCCCGGGTAGGGTTTTCTAGTGGGAGCGATGACCCGGGTAGGATTTTCTAGTGGGAGCGATGACCCCAGGTAGGGTTTTCTAGTGGGAGCGATGACCCCGGGTAGGGTTTTCTAGTGGGAGCGATGACCCGGGTAGGATTTTCTAGTGGGAGCGATGACCCCAGGTAGGGTTTTCTAGTGGGAGCGATGACCCGGGTAGGGTTTTCTAGTGGGAGCGATGACCCGGGTAGGGTTTTCTAGTGGGAGCGATGACCCCAGGTAGGGTTTTCTAGTGGGAGCGATGACCCCGGGTAGGGTTTTCTAGTGGGAGCGATGACCCGGGTAGGATTTTCTAGTGGGAGCGATGACCCCAGGTAGGGTTTTCTAGTGGGAGCGATGACCCGGGTAGGGTTTTCTAGTGGGAGCGATGACCCCGGGTAGGGTTTTCTAGTGGGAGCGATGACCCCGGGCAGGGTTTTCTAGTGGGAGCGATGACCCGGGTAGGATTTGTTAGTGGGAGCGATGACCCCGGGTAGGGTTTTCTAGTGGGAGCGATGACCCCGGGTAGGGTTTTCTAGTGAGAGCGATGACCCCGGGTAGGATTTGTTAGTGGGAGCGATGACCCCGGGTAGGGTTTTCTAGTGGGAGCGATGACCCCGGGTAGGGTTTTCTAGTGGGAGCGATGACCCGGGTAGGGTTTTCTAGTGGGAGCGATGACCCCAGGTAGGGTTTTCTAGTGAGAGCGATGACCCCGGGTAGGATTTGTTAGTGGGAGCGATGACCCCGGGTAGGGTTTTCTAGTGGGAGCGATGACCCCGGGTAGGGTTTTCTAGTGGGAGCGATGACCCCAGGTAGGGTTTTCTAGTGGGAGCGATGACCCCAGGTAGGGTTTTCTAGTGAGAGCGATGACCCCGGGTAGGATTTGTTAGTGGGAGCGATGACCCCGGGTAGGGTTTTCTAGTGGGAGCGATGACCCCGGGTAGGGTTTTCTAGTGGGAGCGATGACCCGGGTAGGGTTTTCTAGTGGGAGCGATGACCCCAGGTAGGGTTTTCTAGTGGGAGCGATGACCCCGGGTAGGGTTTTCTAGTGGGAGCGATGACCCCGGGTAGGGTTTTCTAGTGAGAGCGATGACCCCGGGTAGGATTTGTTAGTGGGAGCGATGACCCCGGGTAGGGTTTTCTAGTGGGAGCGATGACCCCGGGTAGGGTTTTCTAGTGGGAGCGATGACCCGGGTAGGGTTTTCTAGTGGGAGCGATGACCCGGGTAGGGTTTTCTAGTGGGAGCGATGACCCCAGGTAGGGTTTTCTAGTGGGAGCGATGACCCCGGGTAGGGTTTTCTAGTGGGAGCGATGACCCCGGGTAGGGTTTTCTAGTGGGAGCGATGACCCGGGTAGGGTTTTCTAGTGGGAGCGATGACCCCAGGTAGGGTTTTCTAGTGGGAGCGATGACCCGGGTAGGATTTTCTAGTGGGAGCGATGACCCCGGGTAGGGTTTTCTAGTGAGAGCGATGACCCCGGGTAGGATTTGTTAGTGGGAGCGATGACCCGGGTAGGGTTTTCTAGTGGGAGCGATGACCCCGGGTAGGGTTTTCTAGTGGGAGCGATGACCCGGGTAGGGTTTTCTAGTGAGAGCGATGACCCCGGGTAGGGTTTTCTAGTGGGAGCGATGACCCGGGTAGGGTTTTCTAGTGGGAGCGATGACCCGGGTAGGGTTTTCTAGTGGGAGCGATGACCCCAGGTAGGGTTTTCCAGTGGGAGCGATGACCCCGGGTAGGGTTTTCTAGTGGGAGCGATGACCCGGGTAGGGTTTTCTAGTGGGAGCGATGACCCCGGGTAGGGTTTTCTAGTGGGAGCGATGACCCCGGGTAGGGTTTTCTAGTGGGAGCGATGACCCCAGGTAGGGTTTTCTAGTGGGAGCGATGACCCGGGTAGGGTTTTCTAGTGGGAGCGATGACCCCGGGTAGGGTTTTCTAGTGGGAGCGATGACCCCAGGTAGGGTTTTCTAGTGAGAGCGATGACCCCGGGTAGGATTTGTTAGTGGGAGCGATGACCCGGGTAGGGTTTTCTAGTGGGAGCGATGACCCGGGTAGGGTTTTCTAGTGGGAGCGATGACCCCGGGTAGGATTTTCTAGTGGGAGCGATGACCCCGGGTAGGGTTTTCTAGTGAGAGCGATGACCCCGGGTAGGATTTGTTAGTGGGAGCGATGACCCGGGTAGGGTTTTCTAGTGAGAGCGATGACCCCGGGTAGGGTTTTCTAGTGGGAGCGATGACCCCGGGTAGGGTTTTCTAGTGGGAGCGATGACCCCGGGTAGGATTTGTTAGTGGGAGCGATGACCCCGGGTAGGGTTTTCTAGTGGGAGCGATGACCCCAGGTAGGGTTTTCTAGTGAGAGCGATGACCCCGGGTAGGATTTGTTAGTGGGAGCGATGACCCCGGGTAGGGTTTTCTAGTGGGAGCGATGACCCCGGGTAGGGTTTTCTAGTGGGAGCGATGACCCCGGGTAGGGTTTTCTAGTGGGAGCGATGACCCCAGGTAGGGTTTTCTAGTGGGAGCGATGACCCCAGGTAGGGTTTTCTAGTGGGAGCGATGACCCCAGGTAGGGTTTTCTAGTGGGAGCGATGACCCCGGGTAGGGTTTTCTAGTGGGAGCGATGACCCGGGTAGGGTTTTCTAGTGGGAGCGATGACCCGGGTAGGGTTTTCTAGTGGGAGCGATGACCCCAGGTAGGGTTTTCTAGTGGGAGCGATGACCCCGGGTAGGGTTTTCTAGTGGGAGCGATGACCCCGGGTAGGGTTTTCTAGTGGGAGCGATGACCCAGGTAGGGTTTTCTAGTGGGAGCGATGACCCCGGGTAGGGTTTTCTAGTGGGAGCGATGACCCGGGTAGGATTTTCTAGTGGGAGCGATGACCCCGGGTAGGGTTTTCTAGTGGGAGCGATGACCCGGGTAGGGTTTTCTAGTGGGAGCGATGACCCCGGGTAGGGTTTTCTAGTGGGAGCGATGACCCGGGTAGGATTTTCTAGTGGGAGCGATGACCCCAGGTAGGGTTTTCTAGTGGGAGCGATGACCCGGGTAGGGTTTTCTAGTGGGAGCGATGACCCGGGTAGGGTTTTCTAGTGGGAGCGATGACCCCAGGTAGGGTTTTCTAGTGGGAGCGATGACCCCGGGTAGGGTTTTCTAGTGGGAGCGATGACCCGGGTAGGATTTTCTAGTGGGAGCGATGACCCCAGGTAGGGTTTTCTAGTGGGAGCGATGACCCGGGTAGGGTTTTCTAGTGGGAGCGATGACCCCGGGTAGGGTTTTCTAGTGGGAGCGATGACCCCGGGCAGGGTTTTCTAGTGGGAGCGATGACCCGGGTAGGATTTGTTAGTGGGAGCGATGACCCCGGGTAGGGTTTTCGAGTGGGAGCGATGACCCGGGTAGGATTTTCTAGTGGGAGCGATGACCCCAGGTAGGGTTTTCTAGTGAGAGCGATGACCCCGGGTAGGATTTGTTAGTGGGAGCGATGACCCCGGGTAGGGTTTTCTAGTGGGAGCGATGACCCCGGGTAGGGTTTTCTAGTGGGAGCGATGACCCCGGGTAGGGTTTTCTAGTGGGAGCGATGACCCGGGTAGGGTTTTCTAGTGGGAGCGATGACCCCAGGTAGGGTTTTCTAGTGGGAGCGATGACCCCGGGTAGGGTTTTCTAGTGGGAGCGATGACCCCGGGTAGGGTTTTCTAGTGAGAGCGATGACCCCGGGTAGGATTTGTTAGTGGGAGCGATGACCCCGGGTAGGGTTTTCTAGTGGGAGCGATGACCCCGGGTAGGGTTTTCTAGTGGGAGCGATGACCCGGGTAGGGTTTTCTAGTGGGAGCGATGACCCGGGTAGGGTTTTCTAGTGGGAGCGATGACCCCAGGTAGGGTTTTCTAGTGGGAGCGATGACCCCGGGTAGGGTTTTCTAGTGGGAGCGATGACCCCGGGTAGGGTTTTCTAGTGGGAGCGATGACCCGGGTAGGGTTTTCTAGTGGGAGCGATGACCCCAGGTAGGGTTTTCTAGTGGGAGCGATGACCCGGGTAGGATTTTCTAGTGGGAGCGATGACCCCGGGTAGGGTTTTCTAGTGAGAGCGATGACCCCGGGTAGGATTTGTTAGTGGGAGCGATGACCCGGGTAGGGTTTTCTAGTGGGAGCGATGACCCCGGGTAGGGTTTTCTAGTGGGAGCGATGACCCGGGTAGGGTTTTCTAGTGAGAGCGATGACCCCGGGTAGGGTTTTCTAGTGGGAGCGATGACCCGGGTAGGGTTTTCTAGTGGGAGCGATGACCCGGGTAGGGTTTTCTAGTGGGAGCGATGACCCCAGGTAGGGTTTTCTAGTGGGAGCGATGACCCGGGTAGGGTTTTCTAGTGGGAGCGATGACCCCGGGTAGGGTTTTCTAGTGGGAGCGATGACCCCAGGTAGCGTTTTCTAGTGGGAGCGATGACCCCAGGTAGGGTTTTCTAGTGGGAGCGATGACCCGGGTAGGGTTTTCTAGTGGGAGCGATGACCCCGGGTAGGGTTTTCTAGTGGGAGCGATGACCCCAGGTAGGGTTTTCTAGTGGGAGCGATGACCCCGGGTAGGATTTGTTAGTGGGAGCGATGACCCCGGGTAGGGTTTTCTAGTGGGAGCGATGACCCCAGGTAGGGTTTTCTAGTGAGAGCGATGACCCCGGGTAGGATTTGTTAGTGGGAGCGATGACCCCGGGTAGGGTTTTCTAGTGGGAGCGATGACCCCGGGTAGGGTTTTCTAGTGGGAGCGATGACCCCGGGTAGGGTTTTCTAGTGGGAGCGATGACCCCGGGTAGGGTTTTCTAGTGGGAGCGATGACCCCAGGTAGGGTTTTCTAGTGGGAGCGATGACCCCAGGTAGGGTTTTCTAGTGGGAGCGATGACCCCGGGTAGGGTTTTCTAGTGGGAGCGATGACCCGGGTAGGGTTTTCTAGTGGGAGCGATGACCCGGGTAGGGTTTTCTAGTGGGAGCGATGACCCCAGGTAGGGTTTTCTAGTGGGAGCGATGACCCCGGGTAGGGTTTTCTAGTGGGAGCGATGACCCCGGGTAGGGTTTTCTAGTGGGAGCGATGACCCCGGGTAGGGTTTTCTAGTGGGAGCGATGACCCCAGGTAGGGTTTTCTAGTGGGAGCGATGACCCCAGGTAGGGTTTTCTAGTGGGAGCGATGACCCCGGGTAGGGTTTTCTAGTGGGAGCGATGACCCGGGTAGGGTTTTCTAGTGGGAGCGATGACCCGGGTAGGGTTTTCTAGTGGGAGCGATGACCCCAGGTAGGGTTTTCTAGTGGGAGCGATGACCCCGGGTAGGGTTTTCTAGTGGGAGCGATGACCCCGGGTAGGGTTTTCTAGTGGGAGCGATGACCCGGGTAGGGTTTTCTAGTGGGAGCGATGACCCCGGGTAGGGTTTTCTAGTGGGAGCGATGACCCCGGGTAGGGTTTTCTAGTGGGAGCGATGACCCCGGGTAGGGTTTTCTAGTGGGAGCGATGACCCCGGGTAGGGTTTTCTAGTGAGAGCGATGACCCCAGGTAGGGTTTTCTCGTGGGAGCGATGACCTGGGTAGGGTTTTCTAGTGGGAGCGATGACCCCAGGTAGGGTTTTCTAGTGGGAGCGATGACCTGGGTAGGGTTTTCTAGTGGGAGCGATGACCCCAGGTAGGGTTTTCTAGTGGGAGCGATGACCTGGGTAGGGTTTTCTAGTGGGAGCGATGACCCCGGGTAGGGTTTTCTAGTGGGAGCGATGACCCCGGGTAGGGTTTTCTAGTGGGAGCGATGACCCCAGGTAGGGTTTTCTAGTGGGAGCGATGACCCGGGTAGGGTTTTCTAGTGGGAGCGATGACCCGGGTAGGGTTTTCTAGTGGGAGCGATGACCCGGGTAGGGTTTTCTAGTGGGGGCGATGACCCCGGGTAGGGTTTTCTAGTGGGAGCGATGACCTGGGTAGGGTTTTCTAGTGGGAGCGATGACCCCAGGTAGGGTTTTCTAGTGGGAGCGATGACCCGGGTAGGGTTTTCTAGTGGGAGCGATGACCCGGGTAGGGTTTTCTAGTGGGAGCGATGACCCCGGGTAGGGTTTTCTAGTGGGAGCGATGACCCCAGGTAGGGTTTTCTAGTGGGAGCGATGACCCAGGTAGGGTTTTCTAGTGGGAGCGATGACCCGGGTAGGGTTTTCTAGTGGGAGCGATGACCCCGGGTAGGGTTTTCTAGTGGGAGCGATGACCCCAGGTAGGGTTTTCTAGTGGGAGCGATGACCAGGGTAGGGTTTTCTAGTGGGAGCGATGACCCCAGGTAGGGTTTTCTAGTGGGAGCGATGACCTGGGTAGGGTTTTCTAGTGGGAGCGATGACCCCAGGTAGGGTTTTCTAGTGGGAGCGATGACCCGGGTAGGGTTTTCTAGTGGGAGCGATGACCCGGGTAGGGTTTTCTAGTGGGAGCGATGACCCGGGTAGGGTTTTCTAGTGGGAGCGATGACCTGGGTAGGGTTTTCTAGTGGGAGCGATGACCCGGGTAGGGTTTTCTAGTGGGAGCGATGACCCGGGTAGGGTTTTCTAGTGGGAGCGATGACCCCAGGTAGGGTTTTCTAGTGGGAGCGATGACCCGGGTAGGGTTTTCTAGTGGGAGCGATGACCCGGGTAGGGTTTTCTAGTGGGAGCGATGACCCCGGGTAGGGTTTTCTAGTGGGAGCGATGACCCCGGGTAGGGTTTTCTAGTGGGAGCGATGACCCCAGGTAGGGTTTTCTAGTGAGAGCGATGACCCCGGGTAGGGTTTTCTAGTGGGAGCGATGACCCGGGTAGGGTTTTCTAGTGGGAGCGATGACCCGGGTAGGGTTTTCTAGTGGGAGCGATGACCCCGGGTAGGGTTTTCTAGTGGGAGCGATGACCCCGGGCAGGGTTTTCTAGTGGGAGCGATGACCCGGGTAGGATTTGTTAGTGGGAGCGATGACCCCGGGTAGGGTTTTCTAGTGGGAGCGATGACCCGGGTAGGATTTTCTAGTGGGAGCGATGACCCCAGGTAGGGTTTTCTAGTGAGAGCGATGACCCCGGGTAGGATTTGTTAGTGGGAGCGATGACCCCGGGTAGGGTTTTCTAGTGGGAGCGATGACCCCGGGTAGGGTTTTCTAGTGGGAGCGATGACCCGGGTAGGGTTTTCTAGTGGGAGCGATGACCCGGGTAGGGTTTTCTAGTGGGAGCGATGACCCCAGGTAGGGTTTTCTAGTGGGAGCGATGACCCCGGGTAGGGTTTTCTAGTGGGAGCGATGACCCCGGGTAGGGTTTTCTAGTGAGAGCGATGACCCCGGGTAGGATTTGTTAGTGGGAGCGATGACCCCGGGTAGGGTTTTCTAGTGGGAGCGATGACCCCGGGTAGGGTTTTCTAGTGGGAGCGATGACCCGGGTAGGGTTTTCTAGTGGGAGCGATGACCCGGGTAGGGTTTTCTAGTGGGAGCGATGACCCCAGGTAGGGTTTTCTAGTGGGAGCGATGACCCCGGGTAGGGTTTTCTAGTGGGAGCGATGACCCCGGGTAGGGTTTTCTAGTGGGAGCGATGACCCGGGTAGGGTTTTCTAGTGGGAGCGATGACCCCAGGTAGGGTTTTCTAGTGGGAGCGATGACCCGGGTAGGATTTTCTAGTGGGAGCGATGACCCCGGGTAGGGTTTTCTAGTGAGAGCGATGACCCCGGGTAGGATTTGTTAGTGGGAGCGATGACCCGGGTAGGGTTTTCTAGTGGGAGCGATGACCCCGGGTAGGGTTTTCTAGTGGGAGCGATGACCCGGGTAGGGTTTTCTAGTGAGAGCGATGACCCCGGGTAGGGTTTTCTAGTGGGAGCGATGACCCGGGTAGGGTTTTCTAGTGGGAGCGATGACCCGGGTAGGGTTTTCTAGTGGGAGCGATGACCCCAGGTAGGGTTTTCTAGTGGGAGCGATGACCCGGGTAGGGTTTTCTAGTGGGAGCGATGACCCCGGGTAGGGTTTTCTAGTGGGAGCGATGACCCCAGGTAGCGTTTTCTAGTGGGAGCGATGACCCCAGGTAGGGTTTTCTAGTGGGAGCGATGACCCGGGTAGGGTTTTCTAGTGGGAGCGATGACCCCGGGTAGGGTTTTCTAGTGGGAGCGATGACCCCAGGTAGGGTTTTCTAGTGAGAGCGATGACCCCGGGTAGGATTTGTTAGTGGGAGCGATGACCCGGGTAGGGTTTTCTAGTGGGAGCGATGACCCGGGTAGGGTTTTCTAGTGGGAGCGATGACCCCGGGTAGGATTTTCTAGTGGGAGCGATGACCCCGGGTAGGGTTTTCTAGTGGGAGCGATGACCCCGGGTAGGATTTGTTAGTGGGAGCGATGACCCCGGGTAGGGTTTTCTAGTGGGAGCGATGACCCCAGGTAGGGTTTTCTAGTGAGAGCGATGACCCCGGGTAGGATTTGTTAGTGGGAGCGATGACCCCGGGTAGGGTTTTCTAGTGGGAGCGATGACCCCGGGTAGGGTTTTCTAGTGGGAGCGATGACCCCGGGTAGGGTTTTCTAGTGGGAGCGATGACCCCGGGTAGGGTTTTCTAGTGGGAGCGATGACCCCGGGTAGGGTTTTCTAGTGGGAGCGATGACCCCAGGTAGGGTTTTCTAGTGGGAGCGATGACCCCAGGTAGGGTTTTCTAGTGGGAGCGATGACCCCGGGTAGGGTTTTCTAGTGGGAGCGATGACCCGGGTAGGGTTTTCTAGTGGGAGCGATGACCCGGGTAGGGTTTTCTAGTGGGAGCGATGACCCCAGGTAGGGTTTTCTAGTGGGAGCGATGACCCCGGGTAGGGTTTTCTAGTGGGAGCGATGACCCCGGGTAGGGTTTTCTAGTGGGAGCGATGACCCGGGTAGGGTTTTCTAGTGGGAGCGATGACCCCGGGTAGGGTTTTCTAGTGGGAGCGATGACCCCGGGTAGGGTTTTCTAGTGGGAGCGATGACCCCGGGTAGGGTTTTCTAGTGGGAGCGATGACCCCGGGTAGGGTTTTCTAGTGAGAGCGATGACCCCAGGTAGGGTTTTCTCGTGGGAGCGATGACCTGGGTAGGGTTTTCTAGTGGGAGCGATGACCCCAGGTAGGGTTTTCTAGTGGGAGCGATGACCTGGGTAGGGTTTTCTAGTGGGAGCGATGACCCCAGGTAGGGTTTTCTAGTGGGAGCGATGACCTGGGTAGGGTTTTCTAGTGGGAGCGATGACCCCGGGTAGGGTTTTCTAGTGGGAGCGATGACCCCGGGTAGGGTTTTCTAGTGGGAGCGATGACCCCAGGTAGGGTTTTCTAGTGGGAGCGATGACCCGGGTAGGGTTTTCTAGTGGGAGCGATGACCCGGGTAGGGTTTTCTAGTGGGAGCGATGACCCGGGTAGGGTTTTCTAGTGGGGGCGATGACCCCGGGTAGGGTTTTCTAGTGGGAGCGATGACCTGGGTAGGGTTTTCTAGTGGGAGCGATGACCCCAGGTAGGGTTTTCTAGTGGGAGCGATGACCCGGGTAGGGTTTTCTAGTGGGAGCGATGACCCGGGTAGGGTTTTCTAGTGGGAGCGATGACCCCGGGTAGGGTTTTCTAGTGGGAGCGATGACCCCAGGTAGGGTTTTCTAGTGGGAGCGATGACCCAGGTAGGGTTTTCTAGTGGGAGCGATGACCCGGGTAGGGTTTTCTAGTGGGAGCGATGACCCCGGGTAGGGTTTTCTAGTGGGAGCGATGACCCCAGGTAGGGTTTTCTAGTGGGAGCGATGACCTGGGTAGGGTTTTCTAGTGGGAGCGATGACCCCAGGTAGGGTTTTCTAGTGGGAGCGATGACCTGGGTAGGGTTTTCTAGTGGGAGCGATGACCCCAGGTAGGGTTTTCTAGTGGGAGCGATGACCCGGGTAGGGTTTTCTAGTGGGAGCGATGACCCGGGTAGGGTTTTCTAGTGGGAGCGATGACCCGGGTAGGGTTTTCTAGTGGGAGCGATGACCTGGGTAGGGTTTTCTAGTGGGAGCGATGACCCAGGTAGGGTTTTCTAGTGGGAGCGATGACCCGGGTAGGGTTTTCTAGTGGGAGCGATGACCCCAGGTAGGGTTTTCTAGTGGGAGCGATGACCCGGATAGGGTTTTCTAGTGGGAGCGATGACCCCGGGTAGGGTTTTCTAGTGGGAGCGATGACCCCAGGTAGGGTTTTCTAGTGGGAGCGATGACCCCAGGTAGGGTTTTCTAGTGGGAGCGATGACCCGGATAGGGTTTTCTAGTGGGAGCGATGACCCCGGGTAGGGTTTTCTAGTGGGAGCGATGACCCGGGTAGGGTTTTCTAGTGGGAGCGATGACCCCAGGTAGGGTTTTCTAGTGGGAGCGATGACCCCGGGTAGGGTTTTCTAGTGGGAGCGATGACCCCAGGTAGGGTTTTCTAGTGGGAGCGATGACCCGGGTAGGGTTTTCTAGTGGGAGCGATGACCCCGGGTAGGGTTTTCTAGTGGGAGCGATGACCCGGGTAGGGTTTTCTAGTGGGAGCGATGACCCCGGGTAGGGTTTTCTAGTGGGAGCGATGACCCCAGGTAGGGTTTTCTAGTGGGAGCGATGACCCCAGGTAGGGTTTTCTAGTGGGAGCGATGACCCCAGGTAGGGTTTTCTAGTGGGAGCGATGACCCGGGTAGGGTTTGTTTCTTCCTCAGAGCAGGATGGCAAGGAGCTGGCCCCGTCTCAAACTGCACACCGCACTAATTCAGATGCGTAACGTCCGCAGATTCCAGATAGAGGCAGGTACGGGGATCCAAGAGGTAGTGTTGGAGGAGCCGCAGCCCTTGCTCTTGTCCAACAGGTTTGAGGCTCTTACTCCCTGTGAGGATGGGAACAGGGACTGCGGGGAGGATGAGCAACCCGGCCACAGCACCGTGGAGTGGGGGGAGATAAAAGAAATGTTGTAGTGGTAGGGGATAGTATCGTTAGGGGGATAGATAGAGTTCTTTGCAGCCGAGAGCGAGAGTCCCGAAGGCTGTGTTGCCTGCCCGGTGCCAGGGTTAAGGACATCTCCTCTGGGCTGGAGAGAAACTTGGAGTGGGAGAGGGAGGATCCAGTTGTCATGGTCCATGTTGGTACCAATGACATAGGTAGGACAAGGAAGGAGGTTCTACTGAGGGAGTTTGAGCAGCTAGGGGCCAAATTAAAAAGCAGAACCACAAGGGTAATAATCTCTGGATTACTACCTGAGCCACGTGCAAATTTGGCTAGGGTAAATAAAATTAGAGAGTTAAATGCGTGGCTCAAAGACTGGTGTGGGAGAAATGGGTTTTGCTCCCTGGGACACTGGCATCAGTACTGGGACAGGAGAGAGCTGTTCCGTTGGGATGGACTTCACTTGGCCAGTGCTGGGACTAGAATCCTGGCGAATCGAATAACTAGGGCTGTAGAGAGGGCTTTAAACTAATTAGTGGGGGGGAGGTTTTAAGAGAGCGAAAAATAAAAATGACAGTGGAGAAGGCAATAGAGCAAGGTAGCAGTGGGGGAATTAAAAACCAGAGCGTGTCAGGAAGGGACAGAATGTATAACGATAAATAAAGTAGTAAAAGGGGTAAAAGCAGGAATAAATTGTCAGAAAACATATTTGAAAGTTCTTTATCTGAATGCACGCAGCATTCGTAACAAAATTGACGAGTTGACGGTACAAATAACTACACATGGGTATGATCTGGTGGCCATTACGGAAACATGGCTGCAAGATAATCATGACTGGGAACTAAACATACAAGGGTATTTGACAATTAGGAAGGACAGACAGGAAGGAAAGGGAGGTGGGGTTGCTATGTTAATCAAGGATGGAATCACTGCAATAGTCAGAAATGATATTGGGTCAAAGGATCAGGATAGTGAAATAGTTTGGGTGGAGATAAGGAATAATAAGGGGAAAAAGTCACTAGTGGGCGTAGTCTATAGGCCTCCTAACAGTTGCAAATCTGTTGGTCGGAGTATAAATCAGGAAATAGTTGGGGCTTGTAATAAGGGAACAGCTATAATCATGGGGGATTTTAACTTTCATATTGACTGGACTAATCAAATTGGGCATGGCAGCCTTGAGGAAGAGTTCATAGAGTGTATTAGGGACGGGTTCCTTGAGCAGTATGTAACTGAACCAACCAGGGGGCAGGCAATCTTAGATCTGGTCCTGTGTAATGAGACAGGATTAATAAAAAATGTCCTAGTAAAGGATCCCCTTGGAATGAGTGACCATAATATGGTTGAATTCCAAATTCAGTTTGAGGGTGAGAGAGTTGGATCTCAAACCAGTATGCTGAGCTTAAATAAAGGAGACTATGAAGGTATGAGAGTAGAATTGACTAAAGTGGACTGGGAAAACAGATGAAAGTGTAAGACGGTACAAGAGCAGTGGTCTACATTCAAGGAGATATTTCACATCTTTCAAGATAAATATATTCCACTGAGGAAAAAGGGGAATAAAAGAAAAGACAGCCATCCGTGGCTTAGTAAAGTAATAAAGGATAGTATCTGACTGAAAACAAGGGCATATAAAGTAGCCAAATCTAGTGGGAGGATAGAAGATTGGGAAGCATTTAAAAGCCAGCAAACAATAACTAAAAGAATAATTAAGAAAGGGAAGATAGATTATGAAAGTAAACTAGCAAAAAATATAAAAACAGATAGCAAGAGTTTCTACAGCTATATAAAAAGAAAAAGGGTGGCTAAAGTGAACGTTGGTCCCTTAGAGGATGGGACCGGGAAACTAGTGGTGGGGAACATGGAGATGGCAAAGACGCTGAACAAATATTTTGTATCAGTCTTTACAGTAGAGGACACTAAAAATATCCCAACACTGGACAAACGGGGCAATGGGGGGGAGGAGCTAAAGATGATTAAAATCACTAAGGAGATGGTACTCAGTAAAATAATGGGACTTAAGGCGGATAAATCCCCCGGACCTGATGGCCTACATCCTAGGGTCTTGAGAGAAGTGGCGGTAGGGATTGTGGATGCATTGGTGATTATTTTCCAGAACTCCCTGGACTCAGGAAAGGTCCCGGCAGATTGGAAAACTGCTAATGTAACACCCTTATTTAAGAAGGGAAGTAGACAAAAAGCTGGAAACTATAGACCAGTTAGCCTAACATCTGTGGTTGGCAAAATGTTGGAGTCCATTATTAAGGAAACAGTAACAGAGCATTTGGATAAACATAATTTAATCGGACAGAGTCAGCATGGTTTTATGAAGGGGAAGTCATGTTTGACAAATTTGCTCGAATTCTTTGAGGATGTAACATACAGGGTGGATAAAGGGGAACCAGTGGATGTAGTGTATTTGGACTTCCAAAAGGCATTTGACAAGGTTCCACACAAAAGATTACTGATCAAGATAAGAAATCACGGGATTGGGGGTAATATACTCGCATGGGTGGAAGATTGGCTATCTAACAGAAAACAAAGAGTTGGGATAAATGGTTCATTCTCGGGCTGGCAATCAGTAACTAGTGGTGTTCCGCAGGGGTCAGTGCTGGGACCCCAACTCTTTACAATCTATATTAATGATTTGGAGGAAGGGACCGAGTGCAACATATCCAAGTTTGCCGACGATACAAAGATGGGAGGGAAAGCAGTGAGTGAGGAGGACATAAAAAACCTGCAAAAGGACATAGACAGGCTAAGTGAGTGGGCAGAGATTTGGCAGATGCAATATAATGTTGGAAAGTGTGAGGTTATGCACTTTGGCAGAAAAAATCAAAGAGCAAGTTATCTAAATGGAGAGAAACTGCAAAGTGCTACAGTACAAAGGGATCTGGGGGTCCTGGTGCATGAAACACAAAAAGTTAGTGTGCAGGTGCAGCAGGTGATCAGGAAGGCCAATGGAATCTTGGCTTTTATTGCGAGGGGGATGGAGTATAAAAACAGGGAAGTCTTGCTGCAGTTATACAGGGTATTGGTGAGGCCACACCTGGAATACTGTGTGCAGTTTTGGTTTCCATATTTAAGAAAAGATATACTTGCTCTCGAGGCGGTTCAGAGAAGGTTCACTCGGTTGATTCTGGAGATGAGGGGATTGACGTATGAGGAAAGGTTAAGTAGGTTGGGACTCTACTCATTGGAGTTCAGAAGAATGAGAGGCGATCTTATCGAAACATATAAGATTATGAGGGGGCTTGATCGGGTGGATGCGGTGAGGATGTTTCCACTGATGGGTGAGACTAGAACTAGGGGGCATAATCTTAGAATAAGGGGCTGCCCTTTCAAAACTGAGATGAGGAGAAACTTCTTCACTCGGAGGGTAGTAAATCTATGGAATTTGCTACCCCAGAGAGCTGTGGAAGCTGCAACATTAAATAAATTTAAAATGGAGATAGACAGTTTCCGAGCAGATAAGGGAATTAGGGGTTACGGGGAGAGGGCAGGGAAGTGGACGTGAGTCTAGATTCGGATCAGCCATGATCCTATTGAATGGCGGAGCAGGCTCGAGGGGCCGTATGGCCTACTCCTGCTCCTACTTCTTATGTTCTTATTGGACTAACACCAGTTTGTTTCGTTTAGAAATCGGCGTTCCCCTGCACTCAGTTTCTCCCCATCCCTCCTGTAGGCCCCGACTCTCACTGGGAACGCAGGAACAAGAGGAGGCCATTCAGCCCCGTGAGCCTGTTCAGCTGTTCAATTAGATCATGGCTGATCTCTACCTCAATCCCATCTACCTGCCTTGCTTCCATGACCCTTGATATCGTTACCCAACAATAATCTATCGACTCGACTATTCCAACGCTCTCCTGGCCCGGCCTCCCAGCTTCCACCCTCCATAAACTTCAGCTCATCCAAAAAACTCTGTTGCCCCCGTGTCCAAACTCGCCCGAGTCCCGTTCACCCATCACCCCCTGTGCTCACTGCCCCGTGTCCTAACTCGCCCGAGTCCCGTTCACCCATCACCCCCTGTGCTCACTGCCCCGTGTCCTAACTCACACCCAGTCCCGTTCACCCATCACCCCCTGTGCTCACTGCCCCGTGTCCTAACTCACACCCAGTCCCGTTCACCCATCACCCCCTGTGCTCACTGCCCCGTGTCCTAACTCGCCCCGAGTCCCGTTCACCCATCACCCCGTGCTCACTGCCCCGTGTCCTAACTCACACCCAGTCCCGTTCACCCATCACCCCCTGTGCTCACTGCCCCGTGTCCTAACTCACACCCAGTCCCGTTCACCCATCACCCCCTGTGCTCACTGCCCCGTGTCCTAACTCACACCCAGTCCCGTTCACCCATCACCCCCTGTGCTCACTGCCCCGTGTCCTAACTCACACCCAGTCCCGTTCACCCATCACCCCCTGTGCTCACTGCCCCGTGTCCTAACTCGCCCCGAGTCCCGTTCACCCATCACCCCGTGCTCACTGCCCCGTGTCCTAACTCACACCCAGTCCCGTTCACCCATCACCCCCTGTGCTCACTGCCCCGTGTCCTAACTCACACCCAGTCCCGTTCACCCATCACCCCCTGTGCTCACTGCCCCGTGTCCTAACTCACACCCAGTCCCGTTCACCCATCACCCCCTGTGCTCACTGCCCCGTGTCCTAACTCGCCCCGAGTCCCGTTCACCCATCACCCCGTGCTCACTGCCCCGTGTCCTAACTCGCACCCAGTCCCATTCACCCATCACCCCCTGTGCTCACTGCCCCGTGTCCTAACTCGCCCGAGTCCCGTTCACCCATCACCCCCTGTGCTCACTGCCCCGTGTCCTAACTCACACCCAGTCCCGTTCACCCATCACCCCCTGTGCTCACTGCCCCGTGTCCTAACTCACACCCAGTCCCGTTCACCCATCACCCCCTGTGCTCACTGCCCCGTGTCCTAACTCACACCCAGTCCCGTTCACCCATCACCCCCTGTGCTCACTGCCCCGTGTCCTAACTCACACCCAGTCCCGTTCACCCATCACCCCCTGTGCTCACTGCCCCGTGTCCTAACTCGCCCCGAGTCCCGTTCACCCATCACCCCGTGCTCACTGCCCCGTGTCCTAACTCACACCCAGTCCCGTTCACCAATCAGTCCCGTTCACCCATCACCCCCTGTGCTCACTGCCCCGTGTCCTAACTCTCACCCAGTCCCGTTCACCCATCACCTCCTGTGCTCACTGCCCCGTGTCCTAAGTCGCCCGAGTCCCGTTCACCCATCACCCCCTGTGCTCACTGCCCCGTGTCCTAACTCGCCCCGAGTCCCGTTCACCCATCACCCCCTGTGCTCACTGCCCCGTGTCCTAACTCACACCCAGTCCCGTTCACCCATCACCTCCTGTGCTCACTGCCCCGTGTCCGAACTCACACCCAGTCCCGTTCACCCATCACCCCCTGTGCTCACTGCCCCGTGTCCTAACTCACACCCAGTCCCGTTCACCCATCACCCCCTGTGCTCACTGCCCCGTGTCCTAACTCACACCCAGTCCCGTTCACCCATCACCCCCTGTGCGCACTGCCCCGTGTCCTAACTCGCACCGAGCCCCGTTCACCCATCGCCCCCTGTGCTCACTGCCCCGTGTCCTAACTCACACCCAGTCCCGTTCACCCACCACCCCCTGTGCTCACTGACCCGTGTCCTAACTCACACCCGGCCCCGTTCACCCATCACCCCCTGTGCTCACTGCCCCATGTCCTAACTCACACCCAGTCCTGTTCACCCATCACCCTGTGCTCACTGCCCAGTGTCCTAACTCACACCCAGTCCCTTTCACCCATCACCCCCTGTGCTCACTGCCCCGTGTCCTAACTCACACCCAGTCCCGTTCACCCATCACCCCCTGTGCTCACTGCCCCATGTCCTAACTCACACCCAGTCCCGTTCACCCGTCACCCCCTGTGCTCACTGCCCCGTGTCCTAACTCGCCCAAGTCCTGTTCACCCATCACCCCCTGTGCTCACTGCCCCGTGTCCTAACTCACACCCAGTCCCATCACCCATCACCCCCTGTGCTCACTGCCCCATGTCCTAACTCACACCCAGTCCCGTTCACCCGTCACCCCCTGTGCTCACTGCCCCGTGTCCTAACTCGCCCAAGTCCTGTTCACCCATCACCCCCTGTGCTCACTGCCCCGTGTCCTAACTCACACCCAGTCCCGTCACCCATCACCCCCTGTGCTCACTGCCCCGTGTCCTAACTCACACCCAGTCCCGTTCACCCATCGCCCCCTGTGCTCACTGCCCCGTGTCCTAACTCACACCCAGTCCCGTTCACCCATCACCCACTGTGCTCACTGCCCCGTGTCCTAACTCACACCCAGTCCCGTTCACCCATCACCCCCTGTGCTCACTGCCCCGTGTCCTAACTCACACCCAGTCCCGTTCACCCATCACCCCCTGTGCTCACTGCCCCGTGTCCTAACTCGCCCGAGTCCTGTTCATCCATCACCCCCTGTGCTCACTGCCCCGTGTCCTAACTCACACCCAGTCCCGTTCACCCATCACCCCCTGTGCTCACTGCCCCGTGTCCTAACTCGCCCGAGTCCCGTTCACCCATCACCCCCTGTGCTCACACCCAGTCCTGTTCACCCATCACCCCCTGTGCTCACTGCCCCGTGTTCTAACTCGCCCGAGTCCCGTTCACCCATCACCCCCTGTGGTCACTGCCCCGTGTCCTAACTCGCCCCGAGTCCCGTTCACCCATCACCCCCTGTGCTCACTGCCCCGTATCCTAACTCGCCCCGAGTCCCGTTCACCCATCACCCCCTGTGCTCACTGCCCCGTGTCCTAACTCACACCAAGTCCCGTTCACCCATCACCCCCTGTGCTCACTGTCCCGTGTCCTAACTCACACCCAGTCCCGTTCACCCATCACCCCGTGCTCACTGCCCCGTGTCCTAACTCGCACCCAGTCCCGTTCACCCATCACCCCCTGTGCTCACTGCCCCGTGTCCTAACTCACACCCAGTCCCGTTCATCCATCACCCCCTGTGCTCACTGCCCCGTGTCCTAACTCACACCGAGTCCTGTTCACCCATCACCCCCTGTGCTCGCTGACCCGTGTCCTAACTCACACCCAGTCCCGTTCACCCATCACCCCCTGTGCTCACTGCCCCGTGTCCTAACTCGCCCGAGTCCCGTTCACCCATCACCCCCTGTGCTCACTGCCCCGTGTCCTAACTCACACCCAGTCCTGTTCACCCATCACCCCCTGTGCTGACTGCCCCGTGTTCTAACTCGCCCGAGTCCCGTTCACCCATCACCCCCTGTGGTCACTGCCCCGTGTCCTAACTCACACCCAGTCCTGTTCACCCATCACCCCGTGCTCACTGCCCCGTGTCCTAACTCACACCCAGTCCCGTTCACCCATCACCCCCTGTGCTCACTGCCCCGTGTCCTAACTCACACCCAGTCCCGTTCACCCATCACCCCCTGTGCTCACTGCCCCGTGTCCTAACTCACACCCAGTCCCGTTCACCCATCACCCCCTGTGCTCACTGCCACGTGTCCTAACTCACACCCAGTTCCGTTCACCCATCACCCCCTGTGCTCACTGCCCCGTGTCCTAACTCACACCCAGTCCCGTTCACCCATCACCCCCTGTGCGCACTGCCCCGTGTCCTAACTCACACCCAGTCCCGTTCACCCATCACCCCCTGTGCTCACTGCCCCGTGTCCTAACTCACACCCAGTCCCGTTCACCCATCACCCCCTGTGCTCACTGCCCCGTGTCCTAACTCACACCCAGTCCCGTTCACCCATCACCCCGTGCTCACTGCCCCGTGTCCTAACTCACACCCAGTCCCGTTCACCCATCACCCCCTGTGCTCACTGCCCCGTGTCCTAACTCGCCCCGAGTCCCGTTCACCCATCACCCCCTGTGCTCACTGCCCCGTGTCCTAACTCGCACCAAGTCCCGTTCACCCATCACCCCCTGTGCTCACTGCCCCGTGTCCTAACTCACACCGAGTCCCGTTCACCCATCACCCCCTGTGCTCACTGCCCCGTGTCCTAACTCACACCCAGTCCCGTTCACCCAGCACCCCCTGTGCTCACTGCCCCGTGTCCTAACTCACACCCAGTCCCGTTCACCCAGCACCCCCTGTGCTCACTGCCCAGTGTCCTAACTCGCACCCAGTCCCGTTCACCCATCACCCCGTGCTCACTGCCCCGTGTCCTAACTCACACCCAGTCCCGTTCACCCATCACCCCCTGTGCTCACTGCCCCGTGTCCTAACTCACACCCAGTCCCGTTCACCCATCACCCCCTGTGCTCACTGCCCCGTGTCCTAACTCACACCCAGTCCCGTTCACCCATCACCCCGTGCTCACTGCCCCGTGTCCTAACTCACACCCAGTCCCGTTCACCCATCACCCCTGTGCTCGCTGACCCACAGCGGCTCCCGGTCCGTCAACGCCTCGATTTTAAAATTCTCCATCGTTGTTTTCAATTCTCTCAATGGTCCTCGCCCCCCTACCTGTCTTTGTAACCTCCTCCAACCCCACACCCTCCCAATCTCTGTAACATTCTCCAGCCCCACAACCCTCCCTCCTCCAGCCCCACAACCCTCCCTCCTCCAGCCCCACAACCCTCCCTATCTCTGTAACCTCCTCCAGCCCTACAACCCTCCCTATCTCTGTAACCCCCTCCAGCCCCACAACCCTCCCAATCTCTGTAACCTCCTCCAACCCCACAACCCTCCCTATCTCTGTAACCTCCTCCAGCCCCTACAACCCTCCCTATCTCTGTAACCTCCTCCAGCCCCTACACCCCTCCCTATCTCTGTAACCTCCTCCAGCCCTACAACCCTCCCTATCTCTGTAACCTCCTCCTGCCCCTACACCCCTCCCTATCTCTGTAACCTCCTCCATCCCCTACAACCCTCCCTATCTCTGTAATCTCCTCCAGCCCCTACAACCCTCCCTATCTCTGTAACCTCCTCCAGCCCTACAACCCTCCCTATCTCTGTAACCTCCTCCTGCCCCTACACCCCTCCCTATCTCTGTAACCTCCTCCATCCCCTACAACCCTCCCTATCTCTGTAATCTCCTCCAGCCCCTACAACCCTCCCTATCTCTGTAACCTCCTCCAGCCCCTACAACCCTCCCTATCTCTGTAACCTCCTCCAGCCCCACAACCCTCCCTATCTCTGTAACCTCCTCCAGCCCCACAACCCTCCCTATCTCTGTAACCTCCTTCAGCCCTACAACCCTCCCTATCTCTGTAACCTCCTCCAGCCCCGGAACCCTCCCTATCCCTGTAACCTCCTCCAGCCCTACAACCCTCCCTATCTCTGTAACCTCCTCCAGCCCTACAACCCTCCCTATCTCTGTAACCTCCTCCAGCCCTACAACCCTCCCTATCTCTGTAACCTCCTCCAGCCCCTACAACCCCCCGAGATCTCTGCGCTCCTCCAATTCTGCCCTCTTGTCCATCCCCCGATTTCCATCGCTCCACCATTGGCGGCCGTGCCTTCAGCTGCCTGGGCCCCGAGCTCTGGAATTCCCTCCCTAAACCTCTCCGCCTCTCTCTCCCCTCCTTTAAGACGCTCCGTAAAACCGACCTCTTTGACCAAGCTCCTGTCGTAATATCTCTTTATGTGGCTCAGTGTAAAACTTTGTCTGATAATCGCTCCCGTGAAGCGCCTTGGGACGTTTTACTACGTTAAAGGCGCTGTGTAAATGCAGGTGGTTGTTGCTGTCCTGCCTCAGTCAGATATCGATGGGGTATGGGATCTACTGCCACCATTGAGTGGGCCACTTAAAAGCGGTATTCTCCATGTCTGAGCCTAGAAAGCGAGGGGCAGCCGGCTATTCGACCCGGGGTGGGGGGGGGGGGAATTGCAGCAGGCATCCATTAAACGGAACCCGCCGCTGACCTCTTCCCCAGCCTAAATCCCAGCGTGAGTGAGGGAGGTGGTGAGCTCTGGTCATTGGGAAAAAAAGCACCCTTTCCCCTCCAGAGAGTGGCCCCCCTCTCTGATATTCCCGTTCAGAGTTCAGTGCAGTGTTTGAGGTAAGAAAACTACTAGGCACTTGGTCTAAGCGTTAAACAAAGCTTTAACCAACTGTTTTACAACATGGAGGTCTCGTTGTGTCCTTCACTAGTTCCTGTTAAGAATGTCCTGTGCAAGCTGGGCCCGTGCCCGAGTATTTATACTCTCCCTGGACAGCGCCGCCCGCAGGCCGCTCAGTATTATTTCATAAGTCTTTCTTTCATGAATGACTGATTCATGTCAGTGTGTTTGGGCCTCTCGGGGATGGGGCTTTAACCTGTGTCTCCTTCCCCGGCAGTGAGGACATGGAGAGCGACAGCACTCGGATCACCCAGGAGGAAAACAGGCATCGGCAGAGCACGTCCAAAGAGGTAAGACCATCCGTCAGCATTTAATTGGGCAGATTAGACGAGTACAGCGCAGAAGGAGGCCATTCGGCCCATCGAGTCTGCGCCGGCTCTTTCGAAGAGCAATCCAGTCAGTCCCACTCCCCCGCTCGCTCCCCACATCCCTGCAATTTTTTTCTCCTTCAAGTATTTATCCAATTCCCTTTTGAAAGCAGTGATTGAATCTGCCTCCACCGCCCTCGCAGGCAGCGCACTCCAGATCCTGACCACTCGCTGCGTAAAGAAGTTTTTCCTCACGTCGCCTCGGGTTCTTTTGACAATCACCTTAAATCTGTGTCCTCTGGTTATCGGCCCGTCAGTCATTGGAAACAGTTTCTCTTTACCTCAACCCTTCATGATTTTAAAAAACTCGATTAAATCTCCTCTTAGCCTTCTTTACATAGAAAGACTTGCATTTCTCCAGCGCCTTTCACCACCTCAGGACGTCCCAAAGTGCCTTACAGCCAATGAAGTACTTTTTGAAGTGTGGTCACTGTTGTAATGTGGGAAACGCGGCAGCCAATTTGCGAACAGCAAGCTCCCACAATGTGATAATGACCGGATAATCCGTTATTTAATGATATTGGTTGAAGGATAAATATTGGCCCCAGGACTCACCTTTGAAATAGTGCCGTGGGATCTTTTACATCTGCCTGAGAGGGCAGACGGGGCCTCATCCGAAAGACGGCACCTCCGATAGTGCAGCACTCCCTCAGTACTGCCCCTCTGACAGTGCAGCACTCCCTCAGTACTGCACTGGGAGTGTCAGCCTGGATTTTGTGCTCGAGTCTCTGGAGTGGGACTTGAACCCACGACCTTCTGACACAGAGCCGAGAGCGCTGCCCACTGAGTCACGGCTGACGTGGAAGGTAACAGTGGGGTGGGTCAGTGGGTAACAGCAGCAACATGAAGGACCCAGGTCCAGCCTGGCCAATGCTGGAGTTTGCCAGTCTCGGCCGGTGTGTGGGTCTGTGCAACAACCGGTCTCCGCACTGGAGTGGAGAATCGGCCTGTGTTCCTGCTCCTGATCACTGTCCAGCGTCCCCTGGGTTAGAGAGGGTTCCTGCTCCTGATCACTGCCCAGTGACCCCTGGGTTAGAGAGGGTTCCTGCTCCTGATCACTGTCCAGTGACCCCTGGGTTAGAGAGGGTTCCTGCTCCTGATCACTGCCCAGTGACCCCTGGGTTAGAGTGGGTTCCTGCTCCTGATCACTGTCCAGTGACCCCTGGGTTAGAGAGGGTTCCTGCTCCTGATCACTGTCCAGTGACCCCTGGGTTAGAGATGGTTCCTGCTCCTGATCACTGCCCAGTCACCTCTGGGTTAGAGAGGGTTCCTGCTCCTGGTCACTGTCCAGTGACCCCTGGGTTAGAGAGGGTTCCTGCTCCTGATCACTGTCCAGTGACCCCTGGGTTAGAGAGAGTTCCTGCTCCTGATCATTGTCCAGTGACCCCTGGGTTAGAGAGGGTTCCTGCTCCTGATCACTGTCCAGTGACCCCTGGGTTAGAGAGGGTTCCTGCTCTCCTGATCACTGTCCAGTGACCCCTGGGTTAGAGAGGGCTCCTGCTCCTGATCAGTGCCCAGCGACCCCTGGGTTAGAGAGGGTTCCTGCTCCTGATCACTGTCCAGTGACCCCTGGGTTAGACAGGGTTCCTGCTCTCCTGATCACTGTCCAGTGACCCCTGGGTTAGAGAGGGTTCCTGCTCCTGATCAGTGCCCAGTGACCCCTGGGTTAGAGAGGGTTCCTGTTCCTGACCACAGGTGTTAGTGGCGGGCGGGGGGTAGGGGAGGGTGTCTATCCGGGTGTCAGTCTGTAAGAATTTTTTAAACCCGCTGTCCTTGTTACACTTGCAGGCGAGCAGCAAGTTACACTGGTTTGCCAGGGAGACGGCACGACAACACGAGGAGGAAGAGGAGCTTGCGACAGAGAAGAGCGATGAAGGTAGCTAGCGTCCCAGGGTGACCCCGGGGCTCCTGTTTCACGGGAAGCCGCAGAGACTCTTCCTGCCCCACGCCCCATCTGCCTGCTACTCGTGTGTTTCACTGACAAAGTTCACTGTCAAGTTTTTTGAGAATGTAACCAGCAGGGTAGATAAAGGGGAACCAGTAGATGTAGTATATTTGGATTTCCAAAAGGCATTCGATAAGGTGCCACATAAAAGGTTGTTACACAAGTTAAGGGCTCACGGGGTTGGGGGTAATATATACAGGAAACTCTTTTTTATCTGGCACCGGCGTGGTGCCGGTTTATCAAAAAGTCCGGATTACAGAGAGGTATAGTAAAAGGTACGAGAGCCCCGTACACAGCAACAAATCCAGGCGTCCCTGTTGCATGGCAACAGGTGCAGGAACCCCGGCCACAGATCCAGGCGTCCCTGTTGCATAGCAACAGGTGCAGGAGCCCCGGTTACGCGGTCACAGATCCAGGAACGGCCACTACTATGAAGTAAAACTTACCTGAACCTACTCCTGAATTTTGCCGGTTAAGAGGTTTCCGGTTATTTAGGTGCCAGTAAATCGAGAGTTTCCTGTAGCATGGATAGAGGATCGGTTAACAGACAGAAAACAGAATAGGGGTCTGTTTCAGATTGGCAGGCTGTAACTTGTGGGGTGCCGCAAGGCTCCGTGTTCGGGCCTCAGCTATTTACAATCTATATTAATGACCGAGATGTAGGGACCGGGTGTAATGTATCCAAGTTTGCTGACGATACAAAGCTAGGTGGGACAGTAAGCTGTGAGGAGAACACAAAGTCTGCAAAAGGATATAGATAGACTGAGTGAGTGGGCAGTAAGGTGGCAGATGGAGTATAATGTGGGGAAATGTGAGGTTATTCACTGTGGTAGGAAGAATAGAACAACTGAATATTTTTTAAATGGTAAGAAACTTTTAAATGTTGGTGTTCAGAGAGACTTGGGTGTCCTCGTGCAGGAATCACAGAGAGTTAGCATGCAGGTACAGCAAACAATAAGGAAGGCAAATGGCATGTTGGCCTTTATTGCAGGGGGTTGGAGTATAAGAGTAAGGAAGTCTTGCTACAATTGTACAGGGCCTTGGTGAGACCACACCTGGAGTACTGTGCACAGTTCTGGTCTCCTTATCTAAGGAAGGATAGACTTGCCTTGGAGGCGGTTCAACGCATCATAGAATGGTTGCAGCACGGAAGAAGGCTATTCGGCCCGTCGAGCCCGTGCCAGCTCTCAGCTAGTCCCACTCCCCCGCCCTTTCCTCGTAGCCCTGCAATTTTATTTCCTTCAGATACTTATCCAACTCTTTTGAAAGCCACGATTGAATCTGCCTCCAACACCCTCTCAGGCAGTGCATTCCAGATCTGAACCACTCGCTGCGTAAAAAAAGTTTTTTCTAACTTCGCCTTTGGTTCTTCTGCCAATCCCCTTAAATCTGTGTCCTCTGGTTCTCGACCCTTCCGCCAATGGGAACAGTTTCTCTCTATCTACTCTGTCCAGTCCCCTTTGATTTTGAACATCTCTGTCAAATCTCCTCTCAATCTTCTCTGCTCCAAGGAGAACAACCCCAGCTTCTCCAGTCTATCCACGTAACTGAAGTCCCTCATTCCTGGAACCATTCTCGTAAATCTTTCCTGCACCTTCTCTAAGGACTTCACATCCTTCCTAAAGTGCGGTGCCCAGAATTGGACACAATAATCCAGTTGAGGCCGAACCAGTGTTTTATAAAGGTTCATCATAATTTGCACGCTTTTGTACTCTGTGCCTCTATTTATGAAGCCCAGGATCCCGTAAGCCTTTTTAACGGCTTTCTCAACCTGCCCTGCCACCTTCAATGATTTGTGCACACATACCCCCAGGTCTCTCTGTTCATGCACCCCCTTTAGGATTGTACCCTTTAGTTTATATTGCCTCTCCTCATTCTTTCTATCAAACTGTATCACTTCGCACTTTTCTGCGTTAAATTTCATCTGCCACGTGTCCGCCCATTCCACCAGCCTGTCTATGTCTTCCTGAAGTCTATCACTCTCCCCCTCACTGTTCACTATACTTCCACGCTTTGTGTCATCTGCAAATTTTGAAATTGTGCCCTGTACACCCACGTCCAAATCATTGATATATATCAAGAAAAGCAGTGGTCCTAGAACCGACCCCTGGGGAACACCACTGTGTACCTTCCTCCAGTCCGATAAACAACCGTTCACCACTACTCTCTGTTTCCTGTCACTTAGCCAATTCTGTATCCATGCTGCCACTGTCCCTTTTATTCCATGGGCTTCAACTTTGCTGGCGAGCCTATTAGGTGGCACTTTATCGAACACCTTTTGGAAATCCATATACACGTCAACTGCATTACACTCATCAACCCTCTCTGTTACCTCATCAAAAGACTTGATCAAGTTGGTTAAACACGATTTGCCTTTGACAAATCCGCGCTGGCTTTCCTTAATTAATCCACACCAATCCAAGTGACTTAATTTTGTCCCTGATTACTGTTTCTAAAAACTTCCCCACGACCGAGGTTAAACTGACACTACCGAGGTTAAACGAAGGTTCACTAGATTGATTCTTGGGATGAGAGGGCTGTCCTTTCAGAACTGAGATGAGGAGGAATTTCTTCTCTCAGAGGGTCGTAAATCTGTGGAATTCTCTGCCCCAGAGAGCCCTGGAGGCTGGGTCATTAAATACATTTAAGGTGGAGATAGACAGATTTTTGCAAGATAAGGGAGCGAAGGGTTATGGAGAGCGGGCACGGAAGTGGCTTTAAGCCCAAGATCAGCCGTGATCTTATTGAATGGCGGAGCAGGCTCGAGGGGCCCAGTGGCCTATTCCTGCTCCTATTTCTTATGTTCTTATGTCCTATGAGGAGAGATTGAGTCGATTGGGCCGATACTCTCTGGAGTTTAGAAGAATGAGAGGTGATCTCATTGAAACATACAAGATTCTGAGGGGGATTGACAGGGTCGATGCTGAGAGGCTGTTTCCCCCCTGGCTGGAGAGTCTAGAACCAGGGGTCACAGTCTCAGGATAAGGGGTCGACCATTTAGGACTGAGATGGAGACATTTCTTCACTCAGAGGGTGGTGAATCTCTGGAATTCTCTGCCCCAGAGGGCTGCGGAGGCTCAGTCGTTGAGTATATTCAAGGCTGAGATCGATAGATTTTTGGACTCTTGGGGAATCGAGGGATATGGAGATCGGGCGGGAAAGTGGAGTTGAGGTCGATGATCGGCCATGATCTTATGGAATGGCGGAGCGGGCTCGAGGGGCCGAATGGCGGAGCAGGCTCGAGGGGCCGAATGGCGGAGCAGGCTCGAGGGGCCGAATGGCGGAGCAGGCTCGAGGGGCCGAATGGCGGAGCAGGCTCGAGGGGCCGAATGGCGGAGCAGTCTCGAGGGGCCGAATGGCGGAGCAGGCTCGAGGGGCCGAATGGCGGAGCAGGCTCGAGGGGCCGAATGGCCGACTCCTGCTCCTATTTCTGCCAGTGCCCCTCGGGTCAGCCACAAGGGGGCAGAAGAGAGGCCCTCAGTTCAGAAATAACAGAAAATGCTGGAAAAACTCAGCAGGTCAGGCAACATCCGTGGAGAGAAATTTGAGTTGACGTTTCGGGTCGAACCCTTCTTCAAAACTGGAAAGAAAATAAAATAGATCGAAGGCAGGGCTGCGATCGGACAAAAGAAGTGAAAGAGACAAAAGAAGTAGAAGAGACAATAAAAGGAGTTTGAAGCCAGACGAGATGGTAATAGGCTGAGATTAGGTGTGAAGTGTCCTGGCAGGGCAAGATAGCTGCCAGGTGTGAGAGAGAAACAAAAGGAAAGGGGGGGGGGGGGGAAAGGAGTGGAAAAATTACAGGTAAAAAATTAATGGGGGCCGAGGTTATGATCTGAAATTGTTGAACTCGATATTGAGTCCGGAAGGCTGTAAAGTGCCTAATCGGAAGATGAGGTGCTGTTCCTTGAGTTTACGCTGAGCTTCCGTGGAACAATGCAAGAGGCCAAGGACGGTGAGGTCCGAGTGGGAATGGGGCGGTGAATTAAAATGACAGGCGACCGGAAGCTCGGGGTCACCCTTACGGACTGAACGGAGGTGTTCCGCAAAGCGGTCGCCCAATCTGCATTTCGTCCCCCCAGTGTAGAGGAGACTGCATCGTGAGCAGCGAATACAGTATACTAGATTGCAAAGAAGTACAAGTAAATCGCTGTTTCACCTGGAAGGGGTGTTTGGGGCCCTGGACAGTGGGAAGGGGGGAGGTATAGGGGCAGGTGTTACATCTCCGCTTGCACGGGAAGGTGCCGGGCGAAGGGGAAGGGCTGTTTGGGGTGATAGAGGAGTGGACTAGGGTGTCTCGGAGGGAGCGGTCCCTACGGAATGCTGAAAGGGGAGGGGAGGGGAAGATACGTTTGGTGGTGGGATCACTTTGGAGGTAGCGGAAATGCCGGAGGATGATCCGTTGAATGTGGAGGCTGGTGGGGTGAAAGGTGAGGACAAGGAGAACCCTATCGTGGTTCCGGGAGGGAGGGGCAGGGGTGAGGGCAGAAGTGCGGGAGATGGAACGGACACGGTCGAGGGCCGTGTCAACCACGGTAGAGGGGAATCCTCGGTTGTGGAAAAAGGAGGACATGTCTGAAGCACTGGTGTGGAAGGTGGCATCGTCGGAGCAGATACGGCGGAGACGGAGAAACTGGGAGAATGGAATAGAGTCCTTACAGGAGGCGGGGTGGGAGGAAGTGTAGTCCAGGTAGCTGTGGGAGTCAGTGGGCTTGTAGTGAATATTGGTCGATAACCTATCCCCAGAGATGGAGATGGAGAAGTCGAGGAAGGGAAGAGTCAGAGATGGACCATGTGAAGGTGAGGGAAGGGTGGAAATTGGAGGCAAAGTGAATGAAATTGTCTAGTTCGGGGCGAGAGCAGGAAACGGCACCGATACAGTCATCAATGTATCGGAAAAAGAGGTGAGGGAGGGGACCCGAGTAGGACTGGAACAAAGACTGTCGGAGGGGCAGTACTGAGGGAGCGCCGCACTGTCGGAGGGGCAGTACTGAGGGAGTGCAGCACGTCGGAGGGACAGTACTGAGGGAGCGCCGCACTGTCGGAGGGGCAGTACTGAGGGAGCGCCGCACTGTCGGAGGGGCAGTACTGAGGGAGCGCCGCACTGTCGGAGGGGCAGTACTGAGGGAGCGCTGCACTGTCGGAGGGGCAGTACTGAGGGAGCGCTGCACTGTCGGAGGGGCGGTACTGAGGGAGCGCCGCACTGTCGGAGGGGCGGTACTGAGGGAGCCCCGCACTGTCGGAGGTGCCGTCTTTCGGATGAGACGTTAAACCGAGGCCCCATCTACCCTCTCAGGTGGATGTAAACGATCCCACGGCCACTATTTCGAAGAAGAGCGGGGGAGTTATCCTGAGTGTCCTAGCCAATATTTATCCATCAATCCACATCTAAAACAGATGATCTGCTCATTATCACATTGCTGTTTGTGGGAGCTTGCTGTGCGCAAATTGGCTGCCGCGTTCCCCACATTACAACAGCGACCACACTTCAGAAAGTACTTAATTGGCCTGTAAAGCGCGTTGGGACGTCTGGTGGTTGTGAAAGGCGATGTAGAAATGCAAGTCTTTTTTTTCTTCCCACACGACAAGGAATTCGCTGCAGCCGAGCCAGGTCCCGCAAGCCCTACGTTGGGAGAGCGACGGAGGATGGTGCCGGATGGGACGGGGACGTTGGGAGAGCGACGGAGGATGGTGCCGGATGGGACGGGGACGTTGGGAGAGCGACGGAGGATGGTGCCGGATGGGACGGGGACGGGAGCTGGAGAGATGGTGTCCATCGCTTCGAGGACGGTGGGTGGGAACTCGGAGTGGGAGAGGCCGCCGTGACCAATGGTCCTGGCCAGGTCAAGGCCATCACACAACTGGCCACAGAGCAACTGGGCAGGTACCAGTCGCCCACACACGGCCTGCGCCGTGTTAAAGAGACACAAGGGATTCCTCGTGCCTTCAGTACAAGGTCAGAGGACCAACTAGAGAGGGACAGAACTCGGCCTTGTGTTACTGAAAGGACCCAGCGAGCAGTAAATGGCATAGAAAGAGATGATTGGAAGCGGCAATGTCGATCGGATTGGAGTTATACCGAGGACAGTGAATATCTGGCGCCAAAGCTAATGATGGCTGGTGGCGGCTCCCGCTATCATGTCGAGGGGAGAGCTGATTCCTCCAGAGCTCTCCCTGACTCTAGCTACTCTGCGGCCATTGCCCATCCAGTATTCACCAACGGGAAGGACCTCGATATCCCTCGGCGCTGCGCGTCCGATTCGGAGCCACAGCCGCGGCCTCGTAAACACAAACGGGACAGCGAGGGTGTCCGCTCCCGGGCCAGGTCTGAGGTCAGCCGCCGGCCCGTCCGAGTCCGACACAACCGCAAAGTGCTGTCTCCGCAGAACTCCCAGCGTGGAAATCACCCGGAGACCCTCAGACCCAAACACAGAAGCCAAGGGCGTCACAGGCCCGCGGGAGAGCACCAATCAGATCATCACAGCGAACTGGGTCTTAAGCGAAGAGCCGAGGATCTCCGCGATCCACTGGACCCTAAAGAGCGGCTGAAGCAGGAGGATAGGCGGAAGGAAGAGAATGGGCATCATCCATTGGCTGTTAAAGAGAAGGAGAAACAAGCCCCTCGGCCATTGGTTGTCAATCCGAAGCATGCCCCTCACCCATTGGCTGCTGGTGAAAAGCAAGCCCCTCAGCCATTGGTTGTTGGTGAAGAGCCCGTTCATTCCCCAGTGCGCACCAAAGTGAAAGAGAAGCAAGTGCACTTCTTATTGGATCCTGTAGAGCGGGTAAAGCCCGCCCATTGCCCGTTGACGAACAAGGAAAAGCCAGTCCTATATCCATTTTACTTGACGGGAAAGGAAGTTCATTCCCCATTGGCCGGCAAGCAAAAGCGTGTCCATTTCCCATTGGCTGTTGAAGAGCATGTCCAGAATCCATTGGTTGGCAAGGCAAAAGATGTTCAATACCCATTGGCTGGCAAAGAGAAGAAAAACCCAGCTCGTTTCCCATTGGCTGTGAAAGGAAATCCCATCCAGTACCGATTGGCCAGCAAAGACACAGAAGCGATTATTGATTACCTATCGGATAAACGGAAAGAAAGCGATTCGTCATCTCCGAAACACGTCAGCAAATCGCCACCTGCTTTCCGAGAGAGCGGCTGTCCCGAAAAGGACAGAGGCAAACCCGTGGAACCCACATCGGACAAAGCCAGGTTGTTGCCATCCCAACCGGCTGGTGACATTCGGGAGAATCATGCGCAGCCGATGCGCCTGCGCACAGAGAAAGATCCCGCCGGGGATCCGAGCAGCAATTGGCCCAAGGCATCGACCGCTCACATGGGTGGCTCTCGCTGGAGAGGTGAACCGTCGCAGAGGGCTACAACTGAACCAAAGGTGAAGAGAAATTCTTTCTTTCTTTTTGACAGTTCAGACATCTAACCTTACTGTGCGGGCCGTTCGTGGAGGGACGGTATTGAGCACTCCCAGATCAGCCATAGTATGGGTCAGACACAGAGCAGAGCTGCCTTAGTGAGCTGGAGCTGCCACTGCTTTCATCCAGTGATGGGATCTCTCTCTTTGTGATCTGGTGGTGGGGTCTCTCTCCATGGTGATCTGGTGTAGATCTCTCGCCATGAGATCTGGTGGTGGGATCTATCTCCATCTGGTGGTGGGTCTCTCTCCATAGTGATCTGGTGGGATCTATCGCCATGATCTGGTGGTGGGATATCTCTCTGGTGATCTGGTGATGGGATCTCTCTCCATGGTGATCTGGTGGTGGCATCTTTCCCTGATCTGGTGATGGGATCGATCTGGTGATGGGATCTCTCTCAATGGTGATCTGATGATGGGATCACTCTCCGTGGCGATTTGGTGATGGGATCTCTCTCCGTGATCGGGTGGAGTAGATCTCTCTCCATGATCTGATGGAGTAGATCTCGCTCTGTAATGATCTGATGGAGTAGATCTCTCTCTGTGGCGATCTGGTGGAGTACATCTCTCTCCGTGGTGACCCGGTGGAGTAGATCTCTATCTGGCGATCTGGTGGAGTAGATTGATCTGTGGTGAACTGGTGGAGTGGATCTCTTGGTGGTAATGTGGTGGAGTAGATCTCTCTCCGTGGTGATCTGGTGGAGTAGATCTCTCTCCACAGTGATCTGGTGGAGTAGATCTCTCTCTGTGGTGCTCTGACTGAGTAGATCTCTCTCCCCGTGGTGATCTGGCAGAGTAGATCTATGTCCGTGGTGATCTGAGAGTAGATCTCTCTCTGTGATGATCTGGTGGAGCAGATCTCTCTGTGGTGATCTGGCAGAGTAGATCTCCATGGTGATCTGGTAGAGTAGATCTCTCCGTGGTAACCTGGTGGAGTAGATCTCTATCCACGATGATCTGGCGGAGTAGATATCTCCGTGGTGATCTGGCTGAGTAGATCTCTCTCCCCGTGGTGATCTGGTGGGGTAGACCTCTCCCTGGTGATCTGGTGGCGTAGATCTCTCCCTGGTGATCAGTGGAGTAGATCTCTCCCTGGTGATCGGTGGAGTAGATTCTCCCTGGTGATCTGGTGGAGTAGACCTCTCCCCGGTGATCTGGTGGAGTAGATCACTCATGCTGATCTGGAGGAGTAGATCTCTGTGATTATCTGGAGGAGTCGATCTCTCGCTGGTGATCTGGTGGAGTAGATGACTCGTGCTGATCTGGAGGAGTTTCTGGGTTTCTGTGTGATCTCTCTGATGACCTGGATGAGTAGATCTCTCTCCGTGGCAATCTGGTGGAGTAGATCTCCATGATGATCTGGTGGAGTAGATCTCTCCCTGTGGTGATCTGGTGAAGTAGAACTCTCACTGGTGATCTGGTGGAGTAGATATCTCCGTGGTGATCTGGTGATGGGACCTCTCTCTGTGATGACCTATTGGAGTAGATCTCCTGGTGGTGATCTGTCAGAGTAGATCTCTCCATGGTGATCTGGTGGAGTAGACCGATCTGGTGAACTGGTGGAGTGGATCTCTCGGTGGTAACCTGGTGGAGTAGATATATATCTGTGGTGATCTCTCTCCGTGGTGATCTGGTGGAGTAGATCTCTCCCGCGGTGATCTGGCGGAGTAGATCTCTGCACGATGATCTGGTGGAGTAGATCTCTCCTCGTGGTGATCTGGCGGTGTAGGTCTCTCCGTGGTGATCTGGCAGTGTAGATCTCTATCTGTGATGATCTGGCAGAGTAGATCTCTCTGGTGATCTGGCAGAGTTGATCTATCATTGTGGTGATCTGGTGGAGTAGATCTCACTCGTGGTCTGGCAGAGTAAATCTCTCTCTGGTGATCTGGCGGAGTAGATCTCTCCCCGTGATGATCTGGCAGAGTAGATCTATCTCTGTGGTGATCTGACAGAGTAGATCTCTCCGTGGTGATCTGACAGAGTAGATCTCTCCGTGGTGATCTGGCAGAGTCCACATCTCTGTGGTCTGGCAGAGTAGATCGCGCTCCGTGGTGATCTGGCGGAGTCGATCTCTGTCCGTGGTGATCTGGTGGTGTCGATCTCTCTGGTGATCTGGCGGAGTAGATCTCTCCCCGTGGTCTGGTGGAGTAGATCTCTCTCCATGGTCTGGCGGAGTAGATCTCTCTCCGTGACGATCTGGCGGAGTAGATCTCCACGGTGATCTGGCAGAGTAGAGACCTCTCCGTGGTGATCTGGCAGAGTAGATCGTGATCTGGCAGAGTAGATCTCTCTCGTGATCTGGCGGAGTCGATCTCTCTCCGCGGTGATCTGGCGGAGTAGATATCTCTCTGCAGTGATCTGGTGGAGTAGATCTCTCTCTGGTGATCTGGTGGAGTAGATCTCTCCCTCACGCGTTGAGGGGATTGCCTGATTGAAGAGGCATCTGGGACAGAAGGTGAAATATAAATGGATGTTGCCGGTGACAGAATGTCCTGCTCTTTTTGTAAAGGCAGCGGGCCAGGGGCAGGTGATCAGCCAGCGGAGAGAGCCGCACTGCGTCAGAGCCCACGCCGACAATACCAGCGACAGACCAGGGAGAAGCAAAGCTGATCGGAGTAATACACCCTCCCCATTAAACCGGCAGCAGAACAAGCCCCGTGCAGGTACGGGAGCGGGAGTGGGTACGGGAGCGGGAGCGGGAGTGGGTGCGGGAGCGGGAGTGGGTGCGGGAGCGGGAGTGGGTGCGGGAGCGGGAGTGGGTGCGGGAGCGGGAGTGGGTGCGGGAGCGGGAGTGGGTGCGGGAGCGGGAGTGGGTGCGGGAGCGGGAGTGGGTGCGGGAGCGGGAGCGGGTGCGGGAGCGGGTGCGGGAGCGGGAGCGGGAGCGGGAGCGGGTGCGGGAGCGGGTGCGGGAGCGGGAGCGGGTGCGGGAGCGGGAGCGGGTGCGGGAGCGGGAGCGGGTGCGGGAGCGGGAGCGGGTGCGGGAGCGGGTGCGGGTGCGGGTGCGGGAGCGGGTGCGGGGGCGGGTGCGGGAGCGGGTGCGGGGGCGGGAGCGGGTGCGGGGGCGGGAGCGGGCGCGGGGACGGGGCGCGGGAGCGGGTACGGGACTGGGCGCGGGTGCAGTTCGAGCAGCACAGTCTGTTCCTTGGGTATAGTTCCTGTGTATAATTCTGTCCAATTCTCGTGTCTTTGTGTTTAACAGGAGAACAGAGAGGCTCAGAGACCAGAAAAGATTCTCCCAATGGCAGATCAAGGATCCCAAGGAATGGAGTCACTGTGCCCACATGGTGCAACGATGAGACACTGAAAGGTCTACAAGCCATGGAATTGAGAGTGAGTAGGGACTGAACGAGAGGGCCGGTCAAACCCAGCGTCACGCAACATGGTACCCTCTTAATTACCATTCTTTATTCTCCCCTGTGCGCGACTCCCTCTCTCTCCGTCTCTCTCTCCCACTCTCTCCGTTTCTCTCTGTCTCTCTTCGTCTCGAGATCCCTCTCTCCGTCCCTCTTCGTCTCGAGATCTCTCTCTCCGTCTCCCTCCGTCCGTCCGTCTCTGTCTCTCTTTGTCTCGAGATCTCTCTCTCTGTCTCTCTCTCCGTCTCCCTCTGTCCGTCTCCCTCTGTCCGTCTCTGTCTCTCTTCGTCTCGAGATCTCTCTGTCTCTCTCTCTCTCTCTGTCCAATTCCAATTCCAATTCCAATTCAAATGCTTTATTGGCATGAAAGTTTACAGAGAACCATATTGCCAAAGCTTACATAGCAAAAAGGTACAGTTTTCCAACATTCTGTAGGTGTCAATCGATTTGACATTTGTTGGTTACATACAATATTACTTTTAAACAATATTAATTTTAAACAGTCTTTGTACTTCATTTGGTACGCTCAATATTAATTTTAAACAGTCTTAATTTTTAAACAGTCCTCAGGTTGTGACATGTTGTTACATATTTGGCCCCAAGGTATGGTCTGTCTCCTTCTCCTAGGACTAATCTCAATTTTGACAGGTCATCCAATTCCTTGAAATCTGGGGTTGTTTGGCTTAGCTTGTTGAATAATATGTTTCTTGATGTGTTGAATTTTTCGCATTTTAGGAGGAAATGCATCTCTGTTTCAACCTCGCCGGCCAGACATTGATCGCATATTCTATTCTCTCTAGGCTGCCAGGATTTCTTGTATCTGCCTTTTTCAATTTCCAGTTGGTGGTCGCTTAGTCTGTACCTGGTGAGGGTCTGTCTCTGTTTTGTGTCCCTGATGGTCGTGAGGTAGTCTGCCAGTTTATATTCTCTTTTTAGGGCCCGGTAACATTCTAATCTGCTTTGGCTTTCAGTTATTTTGTTCCAATGTTCCAGGTAGGTTTCTTTGCATTTTTTAATGATTTGGTTCACTCGGATTGGTGTTTGGACGGCTGTGTTGGTCTGGGGCTGGTCAGGGTCCGGCTGAGTACTTAGTTTCAGTAGCAGCTGACTCAGGGGACTCTTTTCTGGGTTTAGCTCTTGGGTCTGAAAGGCTTTGAAATGAAGGGTGTCTGGGGAGCTAGATTTGAGGTGATTTAGGAAGTTTAGTGCTCGTTTTTGGATGTTTATTATCAGTGGGTATCTGCCTAGTTCGGCTCTGCATGCATTTGTTGGTGTTTTTCTTTGGGTGCGAAGGATGCTTCGGCAGAATTCTGCATGTAGGGCTTCTATTGTGTGTTTTTCCCATTTAGTGTAGCTTTGGTGATTTAGCGGGCCCCATACTTCACTACCGTACAGTGCAATGGGCAGGATTATGCTGTCAAATATTTTGAGCCAGATTTTGATTGGGATTTGGATGTTGTAGAATTTTCTTTTTATTGCATATAGGGCTCTTCGGGCTTTTTCTTTTAGTGCATTCACTGCTATGCTGAAGCTCCCTGATGCTGTAATAGTTAGACCAAGGTAGGTGTAGCTCATAGTGTGTCCTATAGTGGTATCACTGAGGGTAAACTGGTATTTGTTTTCCTGACATCTGGGCCTTTTTTGAAAAATCATGATGTTGGTTTTCTTTAGATTTACTGTTAGAGCCCAATTTTGGCAGTATTTGTCGAGTAGGTCTAGTTGTTGCTGTAATCCCTGTTCTGTGGGAGACAGCAGAACCAGGTCGTCCGCATAGAACAGGGATTTCACTTCTCCATCCAGGAGACGGAGACCCTGGTGACTCGCTTTGCTCCAGCATGTCTGCTAATTCGTTTATGTATATGTTGAACAGGGTCGGGCTCAAATTGCAGCCCTGCCGGACGCCTCTTCTCTGGGTGAAGAAATCGGTGCGTTTGTCTCCAATTTTGACCCCGCATTTGTTTTTCAGATACATTGATTTAATAAGGTCATAGACTTTGCCCCCTATTCCACACTGAAGAAGTTTATAATAGAGCCCTTCGTGCCATATAGAGTCAAAGGCTTTCTTGAAGTCGATGAACAGGCGAATATTTTCCCATTTTTTGTTTGGTGTATATGTTTTTCAATGAGGGTGTGAAGGGTATAGATATGGTCGGCGGTGCGGTGTTTTGGAAGAAAGCCTATTTGGTTTTTTCTGAGGATATTATGTTTGTTAAGAAAATCAAGTAATCTACTATTTAGAATACTGCAGAATAACTTCCCTAGACAACTGTTGACACAGATGCCGCGGTAGTTATTTGGGTCTGATTTGTTTCCACTTTTATATATGGGGGAGATTAGTCCTTGGCACCAGATATCGGGAAAACAGCCTGAACGTAATATGATGTTGAATAATTTGAGTACCGCACCCTGCATCTCCATATTGCTGAACTTGAGCATTTCATTTTTGATGTTGTCTGGGCCACAGGCTTTCTTTAGGTGGAGAGATTTTGTTTTTGTGGCCAGTTCTTTCCATGTGATTGGGGAGTCTAGAGGGTTTTGGTTGTCTTTAATTGTTGCTTCTAATGTGTGGAGTTTTTCTGTGACCTGATGTTGACTTGGGTTTGTTTCGTTTATTGGGATGTCTTTGTAGAGGTTTTCAAAATGTGTTCTCCAGATGTCGCCATCTTGGATTGGTAATGCTTGCAATTGTGTTGTACTCAGGTTATTCCACATTTCCCAGAATTGTTTTGGATTGGTGGAGTTTTCAATTTCTTCGAGTATTTTGTGGGTATAGTTTTGTGTTTTGTTCCTAATGGTGTGTTTATATCTTTTGAGGGTTTCATTGTATCTAGTACGTAGGTCCGGATTGTTTGGTTGGCGATGCTTTTGGTTTGATATTTTTCTCAGGTCTTTTCTGGCATTTTTGCATTCGTGGTCAAACCATTTCTTATTTTTATTTTGTCTTTTGTGACGCTTCCTCTTCTGTTTCACAAGGTCGGCTTTACAGCTGCCTCATGGAAGATCATATTTATATCCTCTATGGCCATGTTTACACCATCTCTGGTGATCTCGTATGGGTTTTCTTTAAATTTTGATATTTTACTTGTGAGATCAGGTGACTTTAGTGCTGTGATGAATTTATCTCCACTGTCTGGGGCCCATCTGTATGTCTGGTTTATTTTATGTAGCTTACTGGGTTCCTTTTTTGTGTCTGTAGTTTGGGCAGAAAGTTTAAGGTACACATTTATTTGGTTATGGTCTGAGAGGGGGGATTGCTGCCTGACAGTGTCTCTCTGTCTCTCTCTCTGTCTTTCTCTCTGTCTCTCTCTCTGTCTCTCTCTCTGTCTCTCTCTCTCTCTCTCTCTCTCTCTCTCTCTCTCTCTCTCTCTGTCTCTCTCTCTCTGTCTCTCTCTCTGTCTCTCTGACTCTCTCTCTGTCTCTCTCTCTCTGTCTCTCTGTCTCTCTCTGTCTCTCTCTGTCTCTCTCTCTCTCTCTCTCTCTCTGTCTCTCTCTCTGTCTCTCTCTCTGTCTGTCTCTCTGTCTCTCTCTCTCTGTCTCTCTCTCTCTGTCTCTCTCTCTCTCTGTCTCTCTCTCTGTCTCTCTGTCTCTGTCTCTCTCTCTCTGTCTGTCTCTCTCCATCTCTCTCTCAATTCAATTCAATTCAAATTGCTTTATTGGCATGACCAGATACATCTTGTGTTGCCAAAGCACAGAAATACATGTATGATTGACCACATAAACACCGATCTAGACATACAGTGTATAGACAAGTATACCCATGCACATATAATATGCATATAATCTTTTCTTAGATTTAATGTGTCACTGGTTGTTCCTCTGCTTGTGGCAAGCTGTAACATAGTTTGCCGCTATAGTTACACATTTTCTCTGTTCCCCCAATAGATATGGGAGTTTTTGGAGGTCATTCAAATTTTTGAATTCAGGGCATATTTTTGTGAATTTTGGGTAGAAATTCTCCCTCATGTCCTGATAGTTTCCGCAAGTTGTGAGGAAGTGCATCTCTGTCTCCACCGCTCCCTGACTGCAGTGAGAGCATATCCTGTCCTCTCTTGGCAGCCGGGTCTGCCTGTGTCTGCCTTTTTCGATGGCCAGGCTATGTTCACTAAGTCTGTACATTGTCAAGGTTTTTCTCAGTTTGCTATCTTTTACCATGGTCAGGTATTCAGCCATGGTGTATTGTCTGTTTAGGGCCAAATAGCAATCGAGTTTGTTTTGGGTTTTTGTCGTTTCTGTCCAATAGGTCAAGTATTTTTCCTTTTGTTTAGTGATAATTGTGTTGGGTTGAATTCTCTGTGCTAGGGTGTCACTGTCCTGGGGCTGGTTATTATTATTAGTGTTGGTAGTTACTTCACTGAGTCCCAGGACTAGTTGACTGAGGGGACTCTTCTCTATGATCATCTCTTGGCATTTCAAGGCATCGTAATGATAGCAGTGGGGGTTGCTCATTTTTAGGTGTTTCCAAAATTTGATGGCTCGTTTTTGGATATTAATTAGTAGTGGATATTGGCCTAGTTCTGCCCTGCATGCATTGTTTGTGGTTTTCCTCTGAGTCCGGAGGATACTTTTACAGAATTCTGCATGCAGGATTTCAATTGGGTGTTTGTCCCATTTTGCGAATTCTTGTTGTGTTAGCGGACCCCACACCTCACTGCCATAGAGTGCAATTGGTTCAATTACTGATTAAAAAATTTTGAGCCAAATGACAATTGGAATTTCTATTTGGGTTGACTTCTTAATGGCATAGAAAGCCCTTCTTGCTTTCTCTTTCAGTTCATTCACAGCCAAATGAAAGTTTCCCGTAGAACTGATTTTTAGGCCTAGGTATGTGTAATTTGTAGTTTGTTCAATTTTAGTTGCTCCTAGTGTGAAGTTTATTCTGGGTCCCTGATGTCTGGATCTTTGCTGGAACACCAGAACTTTTGTTTTTTGGGGTTTATTGTCAGGGCCCAGGTCTGACAGAACGACTCTAGCAGATCCAGGTTCCGCTGTAGTCCCTCCTCAGTTGGTGAGAGCAGAACCAGGTCATCTGTATAGAGGAGGAATTTAACCTTGGAGTCATATAGGGCGAGGCCAGGTGCTGTAGATTGTTCAAGTAGTTTTGCCAATTCATTTATGTAAATATTAAAGTGTGTCGGTGAGATAGGCGAGCCGTGCGCCACTCCACGCCCCTGTGAGAAATATTTTGTTTGTTTGTCTCCAATTTTAACTGCACATTTATTGTTTGTATACATTGATTTAATTACATCATATGTTTTTCCCCCTACCCCACTTTCAATAAGTTTCAAGAATAGACCGTCGTGCCAAATAGAATCGAAAGCCTTCTGGAAATCTATAAAGCAGGCAAAAATTTTGCTTTTGTTTTGGTGAACATGTTTGTCAATTAGGGTGTGTAGGGTGAAAATATGGTCCGATGTTCTATAATTTGGTAAGAATCCTATTTGGCTTTTACTCAAGACATCGTGCTCCTCAAGGAAATTTATAAGTCTTTGGTTTATGATACTACAGAATATCTTCCCCAGGTTACTGTTCACACAGATGCCTCGATAGTTATTTGGGTCAACTTTGTCTCCACTTTTGTATATGGGCGTTATGAGTCCTTTGTTCCAGATATCAGGGAAGTAACCGACACTCAGAGCCAAGTTGAAGAGTTTTAGGATAGCCAATTTCATTTTATCGTCAGTGTGTTTAATCATCTCGTTTAGGATGCCATCTGCACCGCAAGCTTTTCTTGGTCGCAGGTCCTTGAATTTTTCAAGTAGCTCTTTTTCAGTTATTGGGTGGTCTAATGGGTTTTGTTGGTCTTTTATGGCCAGTTCGAGCTTTTCCAATTCTTTGCATATTAGATCTTGCTCTGGGCTTAGTGTGTTTTTCTGGTATAATTTTCCAAAATGGTTTTCCCATATGTCTCCATTTTGAATGGGCAATTCTTCGCGTTGCTTTTTGTGTAATGTATTCCAGTTGTCCCAGAAACAATTAGAATCAACAGATTCCTCAATGGAGCTGAGTTTATTCTTAATATACTGGTCTTTCTTGGCTCTGAGTGTGTTTTTATATTGTGTTAGTGCCTGACAATAAGCAAGGCGTAGTTCCTCGTTTCTGGTTGTCTGTGTTTTTGGTTTGATATTTTTCTGAGTTTTTTCCTCATGTTATGACAGTCTGAATCAAACCATTTTTCGTGGTTTTGTGTTTTGTGTTTACTCTTGCGAGATATCAAGTTCGACATTGTTGCCAAATTATCAAAAATATTATTTAGGTTATTCACTGCCTGGTTTACGCCTTCTTTATTGTGAGTGTATGTGTTTTCCAGGAAGTTGTCCAAGAGGGATTGAGTTGATTCATTGCTAATTGCTTTCTGGTACTTTTCTGTACTGTTTTGGGCCCATCTGTAGGATTTTTTAATGTTGTACAGCTTACTGGGTTGTGTTTCTGTGTTGGTTGTTTCTGTCCTTTTAAGATACGCAGTAATTTGGCTGTGATCTGACAGTGGTGTTAGTGGTTTGACTGTGAATGTTCTGAAAGTGGATGGGTCCAGATCTGTAATCATCCCCGTCTCGCTCTCTCT
>NW_028225182.1:52392881-52474312 GCF_052327205.1 Somniosus microcephalus | reverse complement strand
AACCTGTAATCACTATTCTAACTTGTAATCACTATTCTAACCTGTAATCGCTATTCTAACTTGAAATCACTATTCTAACTTGTAATCACTATTCTAACTTGTAATCACTATTCTAACCTGTAATCGCTATTCTAACTTGTAATCACTATTCTAACTTGAAATCACTATTCTAACTTGTAATCACTATTCTAACTTGTAATCACTATTCTAACTTGTAATCACTATTCTAACTTGTAATCACTATTCTAACTTGTAATCACTATTCTAACTTGTAATCACTATTCTAACTTGTAATCACTATTCTAACCTGTAATCACTATTCTAACCTGTAATCACTATTCTAACCTGTAATCACTATTCTAACCTGTAATCACTATTCTAACTTGTAATCACTATTCTAACTTGTAATCACTATTCTAACCTGTAATCGCTATTCTAACCTGTAATCACTATTCTAACCTGTAATCACTATTCTAACTTGTAATCGCTATTCTAACTTGTAATCACTATTCTAACTTGTAATCACTATTCTAACCTGTAATCACTATTCTAACTTGTAATCACTATTCTAACCTGTAATCACTATTCTAACTTGTAATCACTATTCTAACTTGTAATCACTATTCTAACTTGTAATCACTATTCTAACTTGTAATCACTATTCTAACTTGTAATCACTATTCTAACTTGTAATCACTATTCTAACCTGTAATCACTATTCTAACTGTAATCACTATTCTAACTTGTAATCACTATTCTAACTTGTAATCACTATTCTAACCTGTAATCACTATTCTAACCTGTAATCACTATTCTAACTTGTAATCACTATTCTAACTTGTAATCACTATTCTAACCTGTAATCACTATTCTAACCTGTAATCACTATTCTAACCTGTAATCACTATTCTAACCTGTAATCACTATTCTAACCTGTAATCACTATTCTAACCTGTAATCACTATTCTAACCTGTAATCACTATTCTAACTTGTAATCACTATTCTAACTTGTAATCACTATTCTAACTTGTAATCACTATTCTAACCTGTAATCACTATTCTAACTGTAATCACTATTCTAACCTGTAATCACTATTCTAACCTGTAATCACTATTCTAACCTGTAATCACTATTCTAACTTGTAATCACTATTCTAACCTGTAATCACTATTCTAACCTGTAATCACTATTCTAACCTGTAATCACTATTCTAACTTGTAATCACTATTCTAACCTGTAATCACTATTCTAACTTTAATCACTATTCTAACTTGTAATCACTATTCTAACTTGTAATCACTATTCTAACTTGTAATCACTATTCTAACCTGTAATCACTATTCTAACTTGTAATCACTATTCTAACTTGTAATCACTATTCTAACTTGTAATCACTATTCTAACCTGTAATCACTATTCTAACTTGTAATCACTATTCTAACTTGTAATCACTATTCTAACTTGTAATCACTATTCTAACTTGTAATCACTATTCTAACTTGTAATCACTATTCTAACTTGTAATCACTATTCTAACTTGTAATCACTATTCTAACTTGTAATCACTATTCTAACCTGTAATCACTATTCTAACTTGTAATCACTATTCTAACTTGTAATCACTATTCTAACCTGTAATCACTATTCTAACTTGTAATCACTATTCTAACTTGTAATCGCTATTCTAACTTGTAATCACTATTCTAACTTGTAATCACTATTCTAACCTGTAATCGCTATTCTAACTGTAATCACTATTCTAACTTGTAATCACTATTCTAACTTGTAATCGCTATTCTAACTTGTAATCGCTATTCTAACTTGTAATCACTATTCTAACTTGTAATCACTATTCTAACTTGTAATCGCTATTCTAACTTGTAATCACTATTCTAACCTGTAATCGCTATTCTAACTTGTAATCACTATTCTAACTTGTAATCACTATTCTAACCTGTAATCACTATTCTAACTTGTAATCACTATTCTAACTTGTAATCACTATTCTAACCTGTAATCACTATTCTAACTTGTAATCACTATTCTAACTTGTAATCACTATTCTAACTTGTAATCACTATTCTAACCTGTAATCGCTATTCTAACTTGAAATCACTATTCTAACTTGTAATCACTATTCTAACTTGTAATCGCTATTCTAACTTGTAATCGCTATTCTAACTTGTAATCACTATTCTAACTTGTAATCACTATTCTAACCTGTAATCGCTATTCTAACCTGTAATCGCTATTCTAACTTGTAATCACTATTCTAACCTGTAATCACTATTCTAACCTGTAATCGCTATTCTAACTTGTAATCGCTATTCTAACTTGTAATCACTATTCTAACCTGTAATCGCTATTCTAACTTGTAATCGCTATTCTAACTTGTAATCGCTATTCTAACTTGAAATCACTATTCTAACTTGTAATCACTATTCTAACTTGTAATCGCTATTCTAACTTGAAATCACTATTCTAACTTGTAATCGCTATTCTAACTTGTAATCACTATTCTAACTTGAAATCACTATTCTAACCTGTAATCGCTATTCTAACTTGTAATCACTATTCTAACCTGTAATCGCTATTCTAACTTGTAATCACTATTCTAACCTGTAATCACTATTCTAACCTGTAATCACTATTCTAACTTGTAATCGCTATTCTAACCTGTAATCACTATTCTAACTTGAAATCACTATTCTAACTTGTAATCGCTATTCTAACCTGTAATCACTATTCTAACTTGAAATCACTATTCTAACTTGTAATCACTATTCTAACCTGTAATCACTATTCTAACCTGTAATCACTATTCTAACTTGTAATCGCTATTCTAACCTGTAATCACTATTCTAACTTGAAATCACTATTCTAACCTGTAATCGCTATTCTAACTTGTAATCGCTATTCTAACTTGTAATCACTATTCTAACCTGTAATCGCTATTCTAACCTGTAATCACTATTCTAACCTGTAATCACTATTCTAACCTGTAATCGCTATTCTAACTTGTAATCACTATTCTAACCTGTAATCGCTATTCTAACCTGTAATCACTATTCTAACCTGTAATCGCTATTCTAACTTGTAATCGCTATTCTAACTTGTAATCACTATTCTAACCTGTAATCGCTATTCTAACTTGTAATCACTATTCTAACCTGTAATCGCTATTCTAACTTGTAATCACTATTCTAACCTGTAATCGCTATTCTAACTTGTAATCACTATTCTAACTTGTAATCGCTATTCTAACCTGTAATCGCTATTCTAACTTGTAATCACTATTCTAACTTGTAATCGCTATTCTAACTTGTAATCACTATTCTAACTTGTAATCGCTATTCTAACTTGTAATCACTATTCTAACTTGTAATCGCTATTCTAACTTGTAATCACTATTCTAACTTGTAATCACTATTCTAACCTGTAATCGCTATTCTAACTTGTAATCACTATTCTAACTTGTAATCACTATTCTAACTTGTAATCACTATTCTAACTTGTAATCACTATTCTAACCTGTAATCACTATTCTAACCTGTAATCACTATTCTAACTTGTAATCACTATTCTAACTTGTAATCACTATTCTAACCTGTAATCACTATTCTAACCTGTAATCACTATTCTAACCTGTAATCACTATTCTAACCTGTAATCACTATTCTAACCTGTAATCACTATTCTAACTTGTAATCACTATTCTAACTTGTAATCGCTATTCTAACCTGTAATCGCTATTCTAACTTGTAATCACTATTCTAACCTGTAATCGCTATTCTAACTTGTAATCGCTATTCTAACTTGTAATCACTATTCTAACCTGTAATCGCTATTCTAACTTGTAATCACTATTCTAACCTGTAATCGCTATTCTAACTTGTAATCACTATTCTAACTTGTAATCGCTATTCTAACCTGTAATCGCTATTCTAACTTGTAATCACTATTCTAACTTGTAATCGCTATTCTAACTTGTAATCACTATTCTAACTTGTAATCGCTATTCTAACTTGTAATCGCTATTCTAACCTGTAATCGCTATTCTAACTTGTAATCACTATTCTAACCTGTAATCGCTATTCTAACCTGTAATCACTATTCTAACCTGTAATCGCTATTCTAACTTGTAATCACTATTCTAACTTGTAATCGCTATTCTAACTTGTAATCACTATTCTAACTTGTAATCACTATTCTAACTTGTAATCACTATTCTAACTTGTAATCGCTATTCTAACCTGTAATCGCTATTCTAACTTGTAATCACTATTCTAACTTGTAATCACTATTCTAACTTGTAATCACTATTCTAACTTGTAATCACTATTCTAACTTGTAATCACTATTCTAACTTGTAATCACTATTCTAACCTGTAATCACTATTCTAACTTGTAATCACTATTCTAACTTGTAATCACTATTCTAACTTGTAATCACTATTCTAACTTGTAATCACTATTCTAACTTGTAATCGCTATTCTAACCTGTAATCGCTATTCTAACTTGTAATCACTATTCTAACTTGTAATCGCTATTCTAACTTGTAATCACTATTCTAACCTGTAATCGCTATTCTAACTTGTAATCACTATTCTAACTTGTAATCGCTATTCTAACCTGTAATCACTATTCTAACCTGTAATCACTATTCTAACTTGTAATCACTATTCTAACCTGTAATCGCTATTCTAACTTGTAATCACTATTCTAACTTGTAATCACTATTCTAACTTGTAATCGCTATTCTAACTTGTAATCACTATTCTAACTTGTAATCACTATTCTAACCTGTAATCGCTATTCTAACCTGTAATCGCTATTCTAACTTGTAATCACTATTCTAACTTGTAATCACTATTCTAACTTGTAATCGCTATTCTAACTTGTAATCACTATTCTAACTTGTAATCACTATTCTAACCTGTAATCGCTATTCTAACCTGTAATCACTATTCTAACTTGTAATCACTATTCTAACTTGTAATCACTATTCTAACCTGTAATCGCTATTCTAACTTGTAATCACTATTCTAACTTGTAATCGCTATTCTAACTTGTAATCACTATTCTAACCTGTAATCGCTATTCTAACCTGTAATCGCTATTCTAACTTGTAATCGCTATTCTAACCTGTAATCACTATTCTAACTTGTAATCACTATTCTAACCTGTAATCACTATTCTAACTTGTAATCACTATTCTAACTTGTAATCACTATTCTAACTTGTAATCACTATTCTAACCTGTAATCGCTATTCTAACCTGTAATCACTATTCTAACTTGTAATCGCTATTCTAACCTGTAATCGCTATTCTAACTTGTAATCACTATTCTAACTTGAAATCACTATTCTAACTTGTAATCACTATTCTAACCTGTAATCGCTATTCTAACTTGTAATCACTATTCTAACTTGTAATCACTATTCTAACTTGTAATCACTATTCTAACTTGTAATCACTATTCTAACTTGTAATCGCTATTCTAACTTGTAATCACTATTCTAACTTGTAATCACTATTCTAACCTGTAATCGCTATTCTAACTTGTAATCACTATTCTAACTTGTAATCACTATTCTAACTTGTAATCACTATTCTAACTTGTAATCACTATTCTAACTTGTAATCGCTATTCTAACTTGTAATCACTATTCTAACTTGTAATCACTATTCTAACCTGTAATCGCTATTCTAACTTGTAATCACTATTCTAACCTGTAATCACTATTCTAACTTGTAATCACTATTCTAACCTGTAATCGCTATTCTAACTTGTAATCACTATTCTAACCTGTAATCGCTATTCTAACTTGTAATCACTATTCTAACTTGTAATCACTATTCTAACTTGAAATCACTATTCTAACTTGAAATCACTATTCTAACTTGTAATCACTATTCTAACCTGTAATTACTATTCTAACTTGAAATCACTATTCTAACTTGTAATCACTATTCTAACCTGTAATCGCTATTCTAACTTGTAATCACTATTCTAACTTGAAATCACTATTCTAACTTGTAATCACTATTCTAACTTGTAATCACTATTCTAACTTGTAATCACTATTCTAACTTGTAATCACTATTCTAACCTGTAATCACTATTCTAACTTGTAATCACTATTCTAACCTGTAATCACTATTCTAACTTGTAATCACTATTCTAACTTGTAATCACTATTCTAACTTGTAATCACTATTCTAACCTGTAATCACTATTCTAACCTGTAATCACTATTCTAACTTGAAATCACTATTCTAACCTGTAATCACTATTCTAACCTGTAATCACTATTCTAACCTGTAATCACTATTCTAACCTGTAATCACTATTCTAACTTGAAATCACTATTCTAACTTGTAATCACTATTCTAACTTGAAATCACTATTCTAACTTGTAATCACTATTCTAACTTGTAATCACTATTCTAACTTGTAATCACTATTCTAACTTGAAATCACTATTCTAACTTGTAATCACTATTCTAACTTGTAATCACTATTCACTATTCTAACCTGTAATCACTATTCTAACCTGTAATCACTATTCTAACTTGTAATCACTATTCTAACCTGTAATCACTATTCTAACTTGAAATCACTATTCTAACTTGAAATCACTATTCTAACTTGTAATCACTATTCTAACTTGAAATCACTATTCTAACTTGTACTCACTATTCTAACTTGTAATCACTATTCTAACTTGAAATCACTATTCTAACTTGTAATCACTATTCTAACTTGTAATCACTATTCTAACCTGTAATCACTATTCTAACCTGTAATCACTATTCCAACTTGAAATCACTATTCTAACCTGTAATCACTATTCTAACTTGTAATCACTATTCTAACTTGTAATCACTATTCTAACTTGTAATCACTATTCTAACTTGTAATCACTATTCTCATTTGTAATCACTATTCTAACTTGAAATCACTATTCTAACTTGTAATCACTATTCTAACTTGTAATCACTATTCTCATTTGTAATCACTATTCTAACCTGTAATCACTATTCTAACTTGTAATCACTATTCTAACTTGAAATCACTATTCTAACTTGTAATCACTATTCTCATTTGTAATCACTATTCTAACTTGAAATCACTATTCTAACCTGTAATCGCTATTCTAACCTGTAATCACTATTCTAACTTGAAATCACTATTCTAACCTGTAATCACTATTCTAACTTGTAATCACTATTCTAACTTGTAATCACTATTCTAACTTGAAATCACTATTCTAACTTGTAATCACTATTCTCATTTGTAATCACTATTCTAACTTGAAATCACTATTCTAACCTGTAATCACTATTCTAACTTGAAATCACTATTCTAACTTGTAATCACTATTCTAACTTGTAATCACTATTCTAACTTGTAATCACTATTCTAACCTGTAATCACTATTATAACTTGTAATCACTATTCTAACTTGAAATCACTATTCTAACTTGAAATCACTATTCTAACTTGAAATCACTATTCTAACCAGACTGATACCTGGGATGGCAGGAATGACGTATGAGGAGAGATTGGGTCGATTGGGATTATACTCGCTGGAGTTTAGAAGAATGAGAGGGGATCTCATTGAAACTTATAAAATTCTAACAGGACTAGACAGACTGGATGCAGGAAGGATGTTCTCGATGGCCGGGGAATCCAGAACCAGGGGTCACAGTCTAAGGATAAGGGGTAAGCCATTTGGGACTGAGATGAGGAGGAATTTCTTCACCCAGAGAGTGGTGAACCTGTGGAATTCTCTACCACAGAAGGCAGTTGAGACCAATTCATTAAATATATTCAAGAAGGAGTTAGATATATTTCTTAAGGCTAAAGGGATCAAGGGATATGGGGAGAAGGCAGGGACAGGGGCCTGAGTTTGGATGATAAGCCATGATCTCATTGAATGGCGGAGCAGGCTCGAGGGGCCGAATGGCCGACTCCTGCTCCTATCTTCTATGTTTCTATGTTTCTATGTCTGGACAGAGTAGATAGAGAGAAACTTTTCCCATTGGCGGAAGAGTCGAGAACCCGAGGGCACCGATTTAAGGTGATTGGCAAAAGAATTAAAGGCCACGTAAGAAAAATCTCTTTTACGCAGCGAGTGGTTCGGATCTGGAATGCTCTGCCTGAGAGGGCGGTGGAGGCAGATTCAATCATATCTTTCAAAAGGGAATTGGATAAGTACCTGAAGGAAAGAAATTTGCAGGGCTACAGGGAAAGGGCTGGAAAATTCAATTCATTAAATATATTGAAGAAGTAGTTGGATATATTTCTTGAGGCTAAAGGGATCAAGGGGTATGGGGAGAAGGCAGGGACAGGGTACTGAGTTTGGATGATCAGCCATGATCTCATTAAATGGCGGAGCAGGCTCGACGGGCCGAATGGCCTCCTTCTGTGCTGTAACCATTCTATGATTAGCCCCTCAGTCACCACTTATCCTTCGCGACTCATAAGAACATAAGAAATAGGAGCAGGAGTAGGCCAATCGGCCCCTCGAGCCTGCTCCGTCATTCAATAACATCATGGCTGATCTGATCCTAACCGCCAATCCACTATCACAGAACCATCTCCTGAATCTAACAGAATTAGACACACGAAATAGGAGCAGGAGCAGGCTACACGGCCCCTGGGCCCGCTCCGCTACCCACAGGGCCATGACCGATCCGAACCTAGACTCATGTCCAAATTCCTGCCCGCTCCCCATAACCCTTTATTCCCTTTACTTCTAGGAAACTGTCTATTTCTGTTTTAAATTTATGTAATGATGTAGCTTCTACAGCTTTTTGGGGCAGCATGTTCCATGGACCTACCACCCTCTGAGTGAAGTAGTTCCTCCTCATCTCAGTTTTGAAAGAGCAGCCCCTTATTCTAAGACTATGCCCCCTAGTTCTAGTTTCACCCATCATCGGGAACATCCTCCCCGCATCCACCCGATCCAACCCCTTCACAATCTTATGTGTTTCAATAAGATCGCCACTCATTCTTCTGAACTCCAATGAGTAGAGTCCCAATCTACTCAACCTCTCCTCATATGTCCATCCCCTCATCCCCGGGATTAACCGAGTGAACCTTCTTTGTACTGACTCGAGAGCAAGTATGTCTTTTCTTAAGTATGGACACCAAAACTGTATGCAGTATTCCAGGTGCGGTCTCACCAATACCTTGTACAACTGAAGCAATACCTCCCTATTTTTATATTCTATCCCCCTAGCAATGAAAGCCAACATTCCATTGGCCTTCTTAATCACTTGCTGCACCTGCATACTAACCTTTTGAGTTTCGTGCACCAGGACCCCCAGATCCCTTTGTACTTCAGTACTTTCCAGTTTCTTGCCATTAAGATAATAACTTGCTCTACGATTTTTCCTGCCAAAGTGCATAACCTCACACTTTCCAGTATTGTATTCCATCTGCCAAATCTCTGCCCACTTACTTAGCCTGTCTATGTCCCCTTGCAGGTTTTTTATGTCCTCCTCACTCACTACTTTCCCTCCCATCTTAGTATCATCTGCAAATTTTGATATGTTACACTCGGTCCCCTCCTTCCAAATCGTTAATATAGATTGTAAAGAGTTGGGGACCCAGCACTGACCCCTGTGGAACACCACTAGTTACTGATTGCCAGTCCGAGAATGAACCATTTATCCCAACTCTCTGCCTTCTGTTAGATAGCCAATCCTCTATCCATGCCAGAATATTACCCCCAATCCCGTGATTTTTTATCTTAAGCAATAATCTTTTGTGTGGCACCTTGTCAAATGCCTTTTGGAAGTCTAAATACACTACGTCCGCTGGTTCCCCTTTATCCACCCTATATGTTACGTCCTCAAAGAACTCCAACAAATTTGTCAAACATGACTTCCCCTTCATAAAACCATGCTGACTTTGTCCTATTAAATTATGATTATCCAAATGTCCTGTTACTGTCTCCTTAATAATGGACTCCAATATTTTACCTACCACAGGTGTTAGGCTAACCGATCTATAGTTTCCAGCCTTCTGTCTACTGCCCTTTTTAAATAAGGGCGTTACATTAGCAGTTTTCCAGTCTGCCGGGACCTTTGCTGAGTCCAGGGAGTTTTGGAAAATTATTACCAATGCATCCACAATCCCTACCGTCACTTCCCTCAAGACCCTAGGATGTAAGCCATCAGGTCCAGGTGATTTATCCGCCTTGAGTCCCATTATTTTACCGAGTACCACTTCCTTAGTGATTTTGATCGTGTTTAGCTCCTCCCCCCCCCATAGCCCCCTGTTTGTCCAGTGTTGGGATATTCTTAGTGTCTTCTACTGTAAAGACTGATACAAAATATTCCTTCAGTGTTTTTGCCATCTCCATGTTTCCCACTGTTAATTTCCCGGTCTCATCCTCTAAGGGACCAACATTTACTTTAGCCACCCTTTTTCTTTTTATATAACTATAAAAACTCTTACTATCTGTTTTTATATTTTTTGCTAATTTACTTTCATAATCTATCTTCCCTTTCTTAATCAATCTTTTTGTTATTTTTTGCTGTCTTTTAAAGTTTTCCCAATCCTCTATCCTCCCACTAGATTTGGCTACCTTATATGCCCTTGTTTTTAGTCGAATACTATCCTTAATTTCTTTACTTAGCCACGGATGGCTGTCTTTTCTTTTACACCCTTTTCTTCTCAGTGGAATATATTTTTTTTGGAAGTTGTAAAATAACTCCTTAAATGTACACCACTGATCATGTATCATCTTACCCTTTAATCTATTTTCCCAATCCACTCTACTCAATTCCACTCTCATACCTTCATAGTCTCCTTTATTCAAGCTTAGCACGCTTGTTTGAGATCCAACCTTCTCACCCTCTAATTGAATATGGAATTCAGCCATGTTATGGTCACTCATTCCAAGGGGATCCTTTACTAGGACATTTTTAATTAATCCCGTCTCGTTACACAGGACCAGATCTAAGGTTGCTTGCCCCCTGGTTGGTTCAGTTACATACTGCTCAAGAAACCCATCCCTAATACACTCAATGAACTCATCCTCAAGGCAGCCCTGCCCAATTTGATTTGTCCAATTAATATGATAGTTAAAATCCCCCATAATTATAGATGTTCCCTTATTACAAGCCTCAACTATTTCCTGATTGATACTCCGTCTAACAGAGTTGCAACTGTTCGGAGGCCTATAGACTACGCCCACTAGTGTTTTTTTCCCCTTATTATTCCTTACCTCCACCCAAACTGTTTCATTATCCTGATCTTTTGACCCAATATCATTTCTCTGTATTACAGTGATTCCTTCCTTTATTAACATAGCCACCCCACCCCCCCTTCCTTCCTGCCTGTCCTTCCTGATCGTTAAATAACCTGGTATGTTTAATTCCCAGGCATTGTCACCCTGCAGCCATGTTTCTGTAATGCCCACAAGATCATACCCATATGTAGTTATTTGTGCCATTAACTCGTCTATTTTGTTACGAATGCTACGTGCATTCAGATAGAGAACTTTCAAATATGTTTTGTGACACTTAGTTCCTGCTTTTGCCCTTTTTATTACTTTACCTTTTACTCCATACCTTCTGCCTCTTCCTGACACGCTCTGATTTTTAATTTCCCCACTGCTACCTAAGTCTATGACCTTCTCTGTTGTCATTTTTATTATTTGCTCTCTAGGAACCTCCCCCCCACTAGTTAGTTTAAAGCCCTCTCTACAGCCCTAGTTATATGATCCGCCAGGACTCTAGTCCCAGCACTGGCCAAGTGAAGCCCGTCCCAACGGAACAGCTCCCTCCTGTCCCAGTACTGGTGCCAGTGTCCCAGGAAGCAAAACCCATTTCTCCCACACCAGTCTTTGAGCCACGCATTTAACTCTCTAATTTTATTTGTCCTAGCCAAATTCGCTCGTGGCTCAGGTAATAATCCAGAGATTATTACCCTTGAGGTTCTGTTTTTTAATTTGACCTCTAGCTGCTCATACTCCTTTAACAGAACCGGCTTCCTAGTCCTATCTACGTTGTTTGTACCAACATGGACCACGACAACTGGATCCACCCCCTCCCACTGCAAGTTTCTTTCCAGCCCAGAGGCGATGTCCTTAACCCTGGCACCGGCTAGGCAACACAGCCTTCGGGACTCTCGCTCTCGGCTGCAGAGAACTCTATCTATCCCCCTAATAATACTATCCCCTACCACTACAACATTTCTATTTACTCCCCCTCTTGAATGGCCCCCCATTCCACGGTGCTGTGGCCAGGTTGCTCATCCTCCCTGCAGTCCCTGCTCCCGTCCCCACAGGGAGTAAGAACCTCAAACCTGTTGGTCAAGAGCAAGGGCTGCGGCTCCTCCAGCTCTACCTCTTGGATCCCCGTACCTGCCTCACTCGTAGTCACACCGTCCTGTCCCTGACCATGGGCTACATCTGAATTACTTAACTTCATAGGTGTGACCACCTCCTGATACACAGAGTCCAGGTACTTCTCCCCCTCCCTGATGTGTCGCAGTGTCTGAAGCTCAGACTCCAGCTCATCAACATGGAGCTGGAGTTCCTGTAGCAGCAGACACTTGTCACAGACGTAATCACCCTGAGCCTCAATGGGGTTCACCGGCTCCCACATCTCGCAACAGTAACACATCACCTGCTCCATTCTATGTAATTAATTACATTTTTTATTGTTAGTTATGGACACCCTCTGCACGATTTTAGATGCTAGTATCCCCTTTAATTAATTGGATTTAAATTAAATCAATCCCTCTAGTTACACCAGTTAAATGGTTTACCAACAGTCACTCTGCACCAGAAAGGCTTTGGTACACCACAGCAACCTTAAAAACTATAAACCACAGAATTAAAGTTTTAAAACGAGAGAAATACTCCAACCAATCACCTACCTGTTTTGTGGTGACGTCACACCTTGAATACTTTTTACCTCTCTCCTTGCCTGAGATTGGAGATTGGTGAGGCCTACCTGAGCCTCTGGGGCCTTTTGTAGTCGCTCTGCCGCGCTGCTCCGCCTCCACCCGCTGCCGATGCCGCACTGAGGCCTACCTGAGCCTCTGGGGCCTTTTGTAGTCGCTCTGCCGCGCTGCTCCACCTCCACCCGCTGCCGATGCCGCACTGAGGCCTACCTGAGCCTCTGGGGCCTCTTGTAGTCGCTCTGCCGCCGATGCCGCACTGAGGCCTACCTGAGCCTCTGGGGCCTCTTGTAGTCGCTCTGCCGCGCTGCTCCGCCTCCACCCGCTGCCGATGCCGCACTGAGGCCTACCTGAGCCTCTGGGGCCTCTTGTAGTCGCTCTGCCGCGCTGCTCTGCCTCCACCCGCTGCCGATGCCGCACTGAGGCCTACCTGAGTCTCTGGGGCCTCTTGTAGTCGCTCTGCCGCGCTGCTCCGCCTCCACCCGCTGCCGATGCCGCACTGAGGCCTACCTGAGCCTCTGGGGCCTCTTGTAGTCGCTCTGCCGCGCTGCTCCGCCTCCACCCGCTGCTGATGCCGCACTGAGGCCTACCTGAGTCTCTGGGGCCTCTTGTAGTCGCTCTGCCGCGCTGCTCCGCCTCCACCCGCTGCCGATGCCGATCCCTAAAGTTCCCTATTTATTAAATCTATTCACTATTTCCCCAGCACTGAATTTCTGTTAAGTATCGGATCCTGTTTACTGTGATTCACCAGAACACCCCTCCAGTACTATGATCGAGAACTCATTTGATTAATTATTATTGAGGACGCAAACCCTCAACATAGGAACAGGAGGAGGCCATTCAGCAACTCGAGCCTGTCCCGCCATTCAATTAGATCACGGCTGATCTGTATCTTAACTCCACTTACCTGCCTTGGCTCCATATTCCTTAATACCCTTACCCGACTAAAATCGATCAATCTCAGTTTTGACATTTCCAATTGACCCCTGGCCTCGACAGCTTTTTGGGGGCGAGAGTTCCAGATTTCCACCACCCTTTGTGTGAAGAAGTGCTTCCTGACATCACCCCTGAACGGCCTGGCTCTAATTTTAAGGTTCTGCCCCCTTGTTCTGGACTCCCCCCACCAGAGGAAATAGTTTCTCTCTCTCCACCCGATCAACTCCTTTAATCATCTTCAACACCTCGATTAGATCACCCCTTAATCTTCTAAACTCGAGGGAACACAAGCCCAGTCTGTGCAACCTGGCCTCGGAATTTAACCCTTTTAGCCACCGGGTATCATTCTGGTGAATCTGCGCTGCACCCTCTCAAAGTCCAATATATTCTTCCTGAGGTGCGGGGCCCAGGACTGAACCCGGCTGTTGGAGCTGCACTCATCCAGGCAAGTGGAGAGTATTCCATCACACTCCTTTACTTGTGCCTTGTAGATGGTGGAAAGGCTTTGGGGAGTCAGGAGGTGAGACACTCGCCGCAGAATACCCAGCCTCTGACCTGCTCTTGTTGCCACGGTATTTATGTGGCTGTTCCAGTTAACTTTCTGGTCAATGGTGACCCCCCAGGATGTTGATGGTGGGGGATTCGGCGATGGTGATGCCGTTGAATGTCAAGGGGCAGTGGTTAGACTCTCGCTTGTTGGAGATAGTCATTGCCTGGCACTTGTGTGGCACAAATGTTACCTATGCGCCAAACGAAATGCTTCAGGGTGACCTAAGGCGTTGGATAACGCAACAGTATTCTTTAACAGTACCGCACCGAGCCCGGGAATCAGTGTGTGGCAGAGGCTTCGCAATCAACAAGACACGAGAGGGATTTTAATGCTTATTATTTTATTGTTCTCCCAACAGAAGCGTCCGCAGCTGTACTCGAGGGTAAGAGACACGTTAGACAGTCTCGGAGATCTCAGCGCTGGAAGCAGCAGATGTGACGGGCAGTGCAGTTCCGATCTCCGCCAACACACTCAACAACAACTCGCATTTACACAGCACCTTAACGTAGGAAAAGGTAGTCCCAAGGTGTGTCATCAAACAAAAAAAACTGACATGAAGCCAGAACAGGAGATATTAGGAGGGGTGGAAACATAGAAACATAGAAGATAGGAGCAGGAGTCGGCCATTCGGCCCCTCGAGCTTGCTCCGCCATTCAATGCGATCATGGCTGATCATCCAAATTCAGTACCCTGTCCCTGCCTTCTCCCCATATCCCTTGATCCCTTTAGCCTTAAGAAATATATCTAACTCCTTCTTGAATATATTTAATGAATTGGCCTCCACTGCCTTCTGTGGTAGAGAATTCCACAGGTTCACCACTCTCTGGGTGAAGAAATTCCTCCTCATCTCTGTCCTAAATGGCTTACCCCTTATCCTTAGACTGTGACCCCTGGTTCTGGGCTCCCCCGCCATCGGGAACATCCTTCCTGCATCTAGTCTTAGTCCTGATGAAAAGCTTGGTCAAAGAGGGAGGTTTTAAGGGGCGTCTTAACTCGAGTTACATCGAGTTTACAGCACACAAACAGGCCATTCGGCCCAACTGCTCCGTGCCGGTGTTTCTGCTCCACACGAGCCTCCTCCCACCCCTCTTCATCTCACCCCATCACCATATCCCTCTATTCCTTTCTCCCTCATGTACAAACTAACTTCCCCTTAAATGCATCTATACTATTCGCCTCAACCACTCCCTGTGGTGACGAGTTCCACACTCTCGCCACTCTCTGGGTAAAGAAGTTTCTCCTGAATTCCCAATTGGATTTATTAGTGACCGTCTTATATTTATGAGCCTCTAGTTCTGGTCTCCTTCACAAGTGGAAACATCTTCTCTATGTCTAGTATGATAGCAAAATACTGCGGATGCTGGAAATCCGAAATAACAACAGAAAAAGCTGGAAAAACTCAGCAGGCCCGGCAACATCCGTGGAGAGAGAAACAGAGTCAACGTTACAGGTCGAAACCCTTCGTCAGGACTGGGAAAGCACGGGAAATGAAACAGATTAAAAGGTCAGTTTGGGGGCTGGGAAATGGGGGATGAAAGAACAAGAGAAGTGAAGAGACATTAAGAGGTATTCAAAACCAGACGAGATGGTGATCGGACTAGTGGAGAGACAAAAGACGGCTCTAGCTCTATGTCTAGACTGTGCTGTAGTCATAATGGAGGATGGAGAGCCAGAGAGGTATTCCAGAGCTCGGGGCCCAGGCAGCTGAAGGCACGGCCGCCAATGGTGGAGCGAAGGGGAATCGGGGGATGCACAAGAGGCCAGGAGACTGTGAGGCGGGGCAACTCGACTTGCGTGGCTCAGTGGGTCGCACGCTTGCACCCGAGTCAGAAGGCCGTGGGTTCAGGTCCCGCTCCAGGGACGTAATCCAGTGCCAGCACCGAGGGGACGCCACACCGTCGGAGGTGCTGTCTTACCGATGAGACGTAAAACCGAGGTCCCTGTCTGCTCTCTCAGGTGGACGTAAAAGATCCCACGGCCACTATTGGAAGAAGAGTGGGGGGGGGGGGGGGGAGTTCTCTCCCCAGTGTGCTAGGGCCAATATTTATATCAACCAAGATCACTTAAAAAAAAAACAGATGATCTGGCTTTTATCACGCTGCTGTTTGTGGGAGCTTGCTGTTATGAATCTTATGATCCATGAAGAAAGACTCATGAAATGACACTGGACGGCCAGCTGGTGGCGCCGTCCAAGGAGTATAAATACTCGGACGTGGGCCCAGCTTGCCCAGGACATTTTGTAAGACAGGAACTAGTGAAGTACAACTAGACCTCCATGTTCTGAAACAAGTTGATTAAAGCCTTGCTTTATACTCAAACCAAGTGCGTAGTGAGTTTTATTACGTCACTTGCTGTGCGCAAATTGGCTGCCGCGTTTCCTACATTACAACAGTGACCACACTTCAAAAAAGTACTTCATTGGCTGTAAAGCGTTTTGGGACGTGTCCTGAGGTGGTGAAAGGCGCTGGAGAAATGCGAGTCTCTTTTTTAGGTACCCTATAAGGCAAAGTTTCAGATGTGCAAGAAAACAAGAGGCTGGTTTGAACACAGCCTCGAACTCTTAGACTAAAGGAACGGATGATCTATACCGAGTCATTTCCGCTCTGCTGGGAGTCTGTGAAATTCACCCACAACCTCAGAGCAGAGCAGACCAATAAATCGCAGCATTCGAATTAAAATAAAATAATTACAAGCAAAAAAAAAATTGGTTTAAAGAGCGAGTCTCCAATACTTGAAATGCAACAGAGCGTTCCTGCAAACTGGGGGGCCAATCCCCTGCCGGTTATTGATTATTGATCAGCTCTATTGCTGATCGGTTTCAGTCCTGGAATCTGCCAGCTCATCTTCGTAATAATCCCAGTCTGTGTCCGGATAATCCTGATTGAGAGAGAGAGAGGGGTTACGAGTTAATGAGGGTTCCTGATTTCTTGGTCCCTCCCCTCACTGATCCCTCCTGTCCCAGAGACTCACTCGCTGGTATACGGGTTACTGAGCTTAAAGGGTTAAATTATGAGGACATAGCTTAAAGGGTTAAATTATGCATAGACTGGGCTTGTATTCCCTTGAGTTTAGAAGATTAAGGGGTGATAGAGACATAGAAGATAGGAGCAGGAGTCGGCCATTCGGCCCCTCGAGCCTCCTCCGCCATTCAATGAGATCATGGCTGATCATCCAAACTCAGTACCCTGTCCCTGCCTTCTCCCCATATCCCTTGATCCCTTTAGACTTAAGAAATATATCTAACTCCTTCTTGAATATATTTAATGAATTGGCCTCCACTGCCTTCTGTGGTAGAGAATTCCACAGGTTCACCACTCTCTGGGTGAAGAAATTCCTCCTCATCTCTGTCCTAAATGGCTTACCCCTTATCCTTAGACTGTGACCCCTGGTTCTGGACTCCCCCGCCATCGGGAACATCTTTCCTGCATCTAGTCTGTCTGGTCCTGTTAGAATTTTATAAGTTTCAATGAGATCCCCTCTCATTCTTCTAAACTCCAGCGAGTATAAGCCCAATCGACCCAATCTCTCCTCATACGTCATTCCTGCCATCCCAGGTATCAGCCTGGTGAATCTTCGCTGCACTCCCTCCATGGCAAGAACATCCTTCCTCAGATAAGGCGACCAAAACTGCACACAATACTCAAGGTGTGGTCTCACCAAGGCCCTGTACAACTGTAGCAAGACATCCTTGTTCCTGTACTCAAATCCTCTCGCTACGAAGGCCAACATACCATTTGCCTTCTTAACCGCCTGCTGCACCTGCATGCTTACCTTCAGCGACCGGTGCACAAGGACACCCAGGTCTCGTTGCACTTCCCCTTCTCCCAATCTATTGCCGTTCAGATAATAATCTGCCTTCCTGTTTTTGCCACCAAAGCGGATAACCTCGCATTTATCCACATTATACTGCATCTCCCCAAATCACCCAGCCTGTCCAAATCATGCTGGAGTTTCTCGGCATCCTCCTCACAGCACACACGCCCACCCAGCTTTGTGTCATCTGCAAACTTGGAGATATTACATCTAGTTCCCTCGTCTAGATCATTAATATATATTGTGAATAGCTGGGGTCCTAGGACCGATCCCTGCGGTACCCCACTAGTCACTGCCTGCCACTCGGAAAAAGACCCTTTTATTCCAATTGGGAAGGAAATAAAAGAAAGTGGGGGGTGGGTTACTCACCGACCAGCCTCTCCTGCGCGGTAAGTAAACGCCGCCGATTTGATCCAGGGGCAGTGACATTCTCCTCCTGAAGGCAGACAAAGAAAGAGTCAACACAGCCCCTGCGCCGGGCACAATCTGTGCACCTGATCAAGACGGAGATACACGTCCGGAGGCTGCATCCGCTGCTGAAACCCTTTGTCCCCTCCAGACTCGCCTATCCCAACTCTCCCCTACCCTGCCTCCCATTTTCCACCCTCCGTAAACATCAGCTCCTCCAAAAAGACAGGGCTGCCCCGTGTCCTAACTCGGAACCGAGTCCCGCGCTCACCCGTCACCCCCCCGCCCCCCCACTGTGCTCGCTGACCTACACTGGCAACCGTTTCCAGCAACGCCTCGATTTCAAACATTCTCGTCCTTCGTGTTAATATCCAAGTGTTGCCGAGGAAGGTCAGCGAGCCCGCGTACATACAATCAACAGGGCAACCAGAGACGGGCGATGAGTGCAGCCTGGCCAGTGTCACGCACAGCAACAGCAACCTGCATTTATACAGCGCCTTTAACGTAGTAAAACGTCCCAAGGTGCTTCACAGGAGTGTTATAAAAGAAATTTGACACCGAGTCACATGAGGAGATATTAGGACAGGTGACCAAAAGCTCGGTCAAAGAGGTCGGTTTTAAGAAGCGTCTTAAAGGAGGAGAGAGAGAGGCGGAGAGGTTTAGGGAGGGAATTCCAGAGCTCGGGGCCCAGGCAGCTGAAGGCACGGCCGCCAATGGTGGAGCGATTAAAATCGGGGATGCTCAAGAGGGCAGAAACAATGATTATAACTGTCAGGAAATTTGAACAGGCTGGGGCTCCTTTCTCTAGAAGGAAGAGAAGGCTGAGGGGCGACCTGATCGAGGTCTTTAAGATGATGAAAGGGTTCGATAGGGTAGACGTAGAGAAGATGTTTCCACTTGTGGGGGAGACCAGAACTAGGGGCCATCAATATAAGACGGTCACTAATAAATCCAATGGGGAATTCAGGAGAAACCTCTTTACCCAGAGAGTGGTGAGAATGTGGAACTCGCTGCCACAGGGAGTGGTTGAGGCGAATAGTATCGATGCATTTAAGGGGAAGCTGGATAAACACATGAGGGAGAAAGGAATAGAAGGATATGATGATAGATTTAGATGAGGAAAGACGGGAGGAGGCTCGAGTGGAGCATAAATGCCGGCACGGACCAGTGGGGCCGAGTGGCCTCATGCTGTGCTGTAAAATTCTACGTAATTCTATGTAAAAAAAAAACACATCGAGAACGGCATCTTGGGTGAGGTACCCCAAGGCTGACCAGCGCCCTCGGGAGAGGAGGTGAGCAAAGGGTTAAGAGACGTTGACTCACCGAGGACCGTTGCGAGCACGATGGGTGGTCCGCTTCTCCGAGAATATCCGGTCCAGGGGTTTCCCGAAGCTGGGAATCAGCAGCCTGTTCGCTCCTCGCTGCCTGTCCGCTGCCTCCGCGAAGCTGGTCAGCTCCTGATAATCACCGTCATCAGCGAACCACAACCTCAGGCCGGCGTCATCCGGAACCGCAGAAGCAGCGGCCTGCAAGGAAGGTTCCAACGTTACATTTCATCTCTACATGAATAGAAAGAAAAAGAGAAAGAGAAAAAGACAGAAAGAGAAAGAGAAAAAGAAAGGACGTATTTATATCTCTCTCTCTGTCTCTCACTCTCTCTCTCTCTCTCTCTCTCACTCCATCTCTTTCTCACTCCATCTCTCTCTCTCTCCATCTCTCTCACTCTGTCTCTCCCTCTGTCTCAGTGTCAGTTGGTAGCACTCTGTCGCCTCTGAGTCAGGAAGTCGTGGGTTCAAAGCCCCACTCAAGAGATTTGAGCACCAAATCCAGGCTGACACTCCAGAGGGACAGTACTGAGGGAGCGCCGCACTGTCGGATGGGCGGTATTGAGGGAGCGCCGCACTGTCGGAGGGGCAGTGCTGAGGGAGCGCCGTACTGTCGGAGGGGCAGTGCTGAGGGAGCGCCGTACTGTCGGAGGGGCAGTGCTGAGGGAGCGCCGCACTGTCGGAGGGGCAATACTGAGGGAGCGCCGCACTGTCGGAGGGGCAGTACTGAAGGAGTGCTGCTCTGTCGGAGGGGCAGTACTGAGGGAGCGCCGCACTGTCGGAGGGGCAGTACTGAGGGAGCGCCGCACTGTCGGAGGGGGAGTACTGAGGGAGTGCCGCACTGTCGGAGGGGCAGTACTGAGGGAGCGCCGCACTGTCGGAGGGGCAGTACTGAGGGAGTGCCGCACTGTCGGAGGGGCAGTACTGAGGGAGCGCCGCACTGTGGAGGGGCAATACTGAGGGAGCGCCGCACTGTCGGAGGGGCAGTACTGAGGGAGCTCGGCACTGTCGTAGGTGCCGTCATTCAGATGAGACGTTAAACCGAAGCCCCGTCTGCTCTCTCAGGTGGACGTAAAAGATCCCAGGGCCACTATTTCGAAGAAGAGCAGGGTAGTTATCCCCAGTGTCCTGGGCCAATATTTATCCCTTAATCAACATTTAAAAAACAGATTACCTGGTCATTATCACATTGCTGTTTGTGGAAGCTTGCTGTGCGCAACTTGGCTGCCGCATTTCCTACATTACAACAGTGACCACACTTCAAAAAGTACTTCATTGGCTGTAAAGCACTTTGGGACGTCTGGTGGTCGTGAAAGGTGCTGGAGAAATGCAAGTCCTTTTTCTCTCTCTCTGTCTCTCTCTCTCTCTGTCTCTCGCTCTCTCTGTCTCTCTCTCTCTCTCTGTCTCTCTCTCTCTCTCAGTGTCGCTCTCTCTGTCTCGCTCTCTCTCTCTCTCTGTCTCTCTCAATCTCTCTGTCTTTCTCGCTCTCTCTGTCTTTCTCGCTCTCTCTGTATCTCTCGCTCTCGCTCTCTCTGTCTCTCTCTCTCTCTGTCTCTCTGTGTCTCTCTCTCTCTCTCTCTCCCTGTCTCTCTGTGTTGCAAAGCGATTTGAATTGTGAATTGTGCTCTCTCTGCCTCTCTCTCTGTCTCGATCTCTCTCTCTCTCTCTCTCTGTCTCTCTCTCACTCTCTGTCTGTCTCTCTCGCTCTCTCTGTCTTTCTCGCTCTCTCTGTCTCACTCTCTCTCTCTCGCTCTCTCTGTCTCTCTCGCTCTCACACAATCTCACCTGCCTCTTGTCTCTGTTCAGGACGAGTCCAAAACTTGGCTGGAGAAGCAGCAAGACCAGCAGATTCCGAGCAATGCACTGGGACAGTAACATCTGCAAGAGAAGGATGGGTTAGTGACTCGCCGACCAGCCCGGAGAGCGGTTTCCAGTGCGTGCACCTAGTCCGACAGTATAACTGGAGTCCAACTGCTGGTCCCTTTATGATCAACATGCGCATTTATATTTCTTTTAAACTACTGATGGAAAGCTCGCCCCATGGTTAGTTGTTAAGGATCCCACTCAGTGAGGTACTGAGCTACAGAAAGCAGGAGGACTATCGGATTCCACCCGAGTCTGTGCTGATCACAGCTGGTAGGGCCAGGGCCAGAGAGGAGCAATGATTGCCCATTGGTCCTGCCCCTGATAACTACCCACTGACCCATGTGCTGTGCATGAACGTTAGGGCGAGGTCGGCATTCGGGCTTGTCCGCGATGCCCCACTGCGGTTGAATAGTCCGGGCTCACGGGGCAGCAATGGGCCACTTGGGCACCAAGGCGGTGGTGCCCGTGGAACCCCGCTCTGCACCAGCCAGTGCCTATTGGAGAGGAGGGGGGGGGGCGGCAAAGCTGGGGAGTGAAGTGATCACAGTAACACCCAGCACAGGAGGAGGCCATTCGGCCCATCGTGCCTGTGCCGGCTCTTTGAACGAGCTCTCCGATTAGTCCCACTCCCCCCTGCTCTTTCCCCATAGCCCTGTGAATTTTTCCCCTTCAAGTATTTCTCCAATTCCCCTTTTGAAAGTTACTATTGAATCTGCTTCCACCGCCCTTTCAGGCAGCGCGTTCCAGATCACAACAACTCGCTGCGTAAAAACATTCTCCTCATCTCCCCTCTGGTTCTTTTGCCGATTATCTTCAATCTGTGTCCTCTGGTTACCGACCCTCCTGCCACTGGAAACACTTTCTCGTTATTTGCTCTTTATAAACCGTTACTCCTTAAAGCTTACCTCTTTGACCTGATGCGGCTCGGTGACATATTTGTCTGATTTACGTTCCTGTGAAGCACCTTGGGACATCTTACTACATTAAAGGCACTAGTATCAGCTGTGGCTCAGTGGGTAGCACTCTCGCCTCTGGGTCAGAAGGTTGTGGGTTCAAGTCCCACTCCAGAGACTTGAGCACAAATATCCAGGCTGACACTTCAGTGCAGAACTGAGGGAGCGCCGCACTGTCGGAGGGGCAGTACTGAGGGAGCGCCGCACTGTCGGAGGGGCAGTACTGAGGGAGCGCCGCACTGTCGGAGGGGCAGTACTGAGGGAGCGCCGCACTGTCGGAGGGGCAGTACTGAGGGAGCGCCGCACTGTCGGAGGGGCAGTACTGAGGGAGCGCCGCACTGTCGGAGGGGCAGTACTGAGGGAGCGCCGCACTGTCGGAGGGGCAGTACTGAGGGAGCGCCGCACTGTCGGAGGGGCAGTACTGAGGGAGCGCCGCACTGTCGGAGGGGCAGTGCTGAGGGAGCGCCGCACTGTCAGAGGGGCAGTGCTGAGGGAGCGCCGCACTGTCGGAGAGGCAGTACTGAGGGAGCGCCGCACTGTCGGAGGGGCAGTGCTGAGGGAGCGCCGCACTGTCGGAGGGGCAGTGCTGAGGGAGCGCCGCACTGTCGGAGGGGCAGTGCTGAGGGAGCGCCGCACTGTCGGAGGGGCCATACTGAGGGAGCGCCGCACTGTCAGAGGGGCAGTACTGAGGGAGCGCCGCACTGTCGGAGGGGCAGTGCTGAGGGAGCGCCGCACTGTCGGAGGGGCAGTACTGAGGGAGCGCCGCACTGTCGGAGGGGCAGTACTGAGGGAGCGCCGCACTGTCGGAGGGGCAGTACTGAGGGAGCTCCGCACTGTCGGAGAGGCAGTACTGAGGGATCTCCGCACTGTCGGAGGGGCAGTACTGAGGGAGCGCCGCACTGTCGGAGGGGCCGTCTTTCAGATGAGACATTAAACTGAGGTTCCGTCTGCTCTCTCAGGTGGATGTAAAAGATCCCATGGCACTATTTTGAAGAAGAGCAGGGGAGTTCTCCCCGGTGTCCTGGGGCCAATATTTATCCCTGGACCAACATCACTAAAACAGATTATCAGGCCATTATCACATTGCTGTTTGTGGGAGCTTGCTGTGCGCAATTGGCTGCCGCGTTTCCTACATTTCAACAGTGACCACACTTCAAAAAGTACTTCGTTGACTGTAAAGCGCTTTGGGATGTCCGGTGGTCGTGAGAGGTGCTGGAGAAATGCAAGTCTTACGTTATTTTATATAAATACAATTGCCATAATTTTGAACGCCTCGATTAAATCTCCCCTTAACCTTACGAGAAGATATTTATATTAAACCCCTATTCTGCATCCAGTGGGAATGTAGACCCAAGTAACATTCTACTCTTTGAAGTGATGGAGCTGCCATCACTTAAAGAGAAACGGAGGAAAAATATCATGAAATAAAAGTTCAGAAAGACTCCACCCAACTTCTCACGGATGCAGAGAGTTGGGAAATGCCCTCACCTTCATTCTGCCCGTGAGCCCTCCTCAGTCAGGTACAAGGCTGTGAATGGCGCTCTTCCTCGCTCCCTTGACTAGTTCCTTTCCTTGCTGGGGCTTTTATAGTGTCCTGAGTGGTTTTTCTTAAAATTAAATCCCAATTATTAAAAGTCACGTGGATCGGTTTGACCTGGGTTCAAGCTGGGGGTGGTTTTTTTTGTGTGTGTGTGTTGATTTTGTTTTATAATCTAAATAAATCAGCGAAGACGACAGGGGAGATTAAAACAAGGATCCCTCCCTGAATGGCCAGACAAGGGGGCAGACAGACAGACAGACAGACAGACGTGACCTGTGGGGCTGGGTCAGCGGCAGTCAACTGGACCTGTCGATTTCCTCTTCAAGTAAGTTTCGATCCCCTTTCCTTTTTGTGTGCGAATTCAACATTGCAACTCAAAATAATGTCTGCAATTTATATAAAAAAATGTCTGAAATAATCTAAAATTTAAAAAAAACCACCCAAAATCTTGCAACAAATCTGCGGTTCTGTAGAGAAAAAAACTTTTGCGAACGAAAAGTTGACCTGTTGAACGAAACGAACTTTGCATCTTTTAATGGTTTTTTTTTAAACCAAAATATCTCTGCGTGTCAGGGTTGCTCGCGATTTATAAACCCATTTTTTTATATTAAAAACGAAACGACGGACGGATCCGTGATCAGGGACTGCAAATTCCTTAAACAATCTTTTAAAAACATATTGTTAATTGCAGAGGACTGGGCTCCGAAGTGAGATTCGTTGGAGGAAGTTAAACAAGAGTCAAACGAAATAAGATCCTGGGGTTAAATGAAAATCAGGTGACGGCCAGTTTGGAAGAAATTCTTTGACCCCAGCAGTAGATGTTAAAGACAAAAAGGCAAAATACTGCTGGAAATCTGAAATATAATCTGAAACACACAGCAGCATTGGCACCCCATCCACCACCTTAAACATTCACTCCCTCCACCACCGGCGCACCGTGGCTGCAGTGCGCACCATCTACAAGATGCACTGCAGCAACTCGCCAAGGCTTCTTCGGCAGCACCTCCCAAACCCGCGGCCTCTTCCACCTAGAAGGACAAGGGCAGCAGGCGCACGGGAACACCACCACCTCCAAGTTCCCCTCCAAGTCACACACCGTCCCGACTTGGAAATATATTGGCCGTTATTATCTGAATCGCAATAGATTGGGAGAAGGGGAAGTGCAACGAGACCTGGGTGTCCTTGTGCACCAGTCGCTGAAGGTAAGCATGCTGGTGCAGCAGGCGGTTAAGAAGGCAAATGGTATGTTGGCCTTCGTAGCGAGAGGGTTTGAGTACAGGAACAAGGATATCTTGCTGCAGTTGTACAGGGCCTTGGTGAGACCACACCTTGAATATTGTGTGCAGTTTTGGTCGCCTTATCTGAGGAAGGATGTTCTTGCCATGGAAGGAGTTCAGCGAAGATTCACCAGGCTCGTACCTGGGATGGCAGGAATGACGTATGAGGAGAGATTGGGACGATTGGGCTTGCAGGATGTTCCCGATGGTCGGGGAGTCCAGAACCAGGGGTCACAGTCTAAGGATAAGGGGTAAGCCATTTAAGACAGAGATGAGGAATTTCTTCACCCAGAGAGTGGTGAACCTGTGGAATTCTCTACCACAGAAGGCAGTTGAGGCCAATTCATTAAATATATTCAAGAAGGAGTTGGATATATTTCTTAAGGCGAAAGGGATCAAGGGATATGGGGAGAAGGCAGGGACAGGGTACTGAATTTGGATGATCAGCCATGATCGCATTGAATGGCGGAGCAGGCTCGAGGGGCCGAATGGCCGACTCCTGCTCCTATCTTGTAATGTTTCTATGTTCCTTCATCGTCGCTGGGTCCAAATCCTGGAACTCCCTCCCTAACAGCACTGTGGGAGTACCTTCACCACACGGACTGCAGCGGTACAAGAAGGCGGCTCACCGCCACCTTCTCAAGGGCGGTTAGGGGACGGGCAATAAACGCCGTCCTTGCCAGCGACGCCCACATCCCAGGAACGAACTAAAAAAACGGTCATGCAGCATCTGTGGAGAGAGAAACGGAGTTAACGTTTCAGATCAGTTCTGACGAGAGGTCACCGGCCTGAAACGTTAACTCTGTTTCTCTCTCGCTCTCCACAGATGCTGTCTGACTGGCTGAGAGTTTCCAGCATTCTCTGTTTTATATCCGAGATGTTAAGGGTTGATCTGGCTGAGGCTTTGCGAGATTTGGAAGGGGTCCTGAGCGAGTCAGCAATTTCCACTGGTCAGGGCGACCTTGACCAGAGGATACAAATTCAGGGGGAAAAAAATCACCAAATAAATCTATTTACACAGGTGGGGGGTTAGACTGCAGAAATCTTGCCACAAATCCACTGTTGGATTTGTGAGTTCATGAATTGTTTTAGAAGGAAAATACAGATTTGTTTAAAGGAAACAAGAATATTAAAGGGGGTGGGAAGTGAACAACAGAGTGAGGTTAGATCAGGTGGGATATTAAAGGGTTGTTCTCCCCGGTGTCCTGGCCAATATTTATCCCTAAATCAACATCACTGTTGCGTGTGCTGTGAGGAGGATGCCGAGAAACTCCAGTATGATTTGGACAGGTTGGGTAATTGGGCAGATGCATGGCAGATGCAGTATAATGTGGATAAATGCGAGGTTATCCACTTTGGTGGCAAAAACAGGAAGGCAGATTATTATCTGAATGGCAATAGATTGGGAGAAGGGGAAGTGCAACGAGACCTGGGCGTCCTTGTGCACCAGTCGCTGAAGGTAAGCATGCAGGTGCAGCAGGCGGTTAAGAAGGCAAATGGTATGTTGGCCTTCGTAGCGAGAGGGTTTGAGTACAGGAACAAGGATGTCTTGCTGCAGTTGTACAGGGCCTTGGTGAGACCACACCTTGAGTATTGTGTGCAGTTTTGGTCGCCTTATCTGAGGAAGGGTGTTCTTGCCATGGAGGGAGTGCAGCGAAGATTCACCAGACTGATACCTGGGATGGCAGGAATGACGTATGAGGAGAGATTGGGTCGATTGGGCTTATACTCGCTGGAGTTTAGAAGAATGAGAGGGGATCTCATTGAAACTTATAAAATTCTAACAGGACTAGACAGACTAGATGCAGGAAGGATGTTCCCGATGGCTGGGGAGTCCAGAACCAGGGGTCACAGTCTAAGGATAAGGGGTAAGCCATTTAGGACTGAGATGAGGAGGAATTTCTTCACCCAGAGAGTGGTGAACCTGTGGAATTCTCTACCACAGAAGGCAGTTGAGGCCAATTCATTAAATATATTCAAGAAGGAGTTAGATATATTTCTTAAGGCTAAAGGGATCAAGGGATATGGGTAGAAGGCAGGGACAGGGTACTGAAGTTGGATGATCAGCCATGATCTCATTGAATGGCGGAGCAGGCTCGAGGGGCCGAATGGCCGACTCCTGCTCCTATCTTCTATGTTTCTATGGGACGTCCGGTGATCGTGAAAGGCGCTATATAAATGCAAGTCTTTTAAAAAAAATCTGAGATTGATAGCTTTCTGTTAACCAGTGGTATTAAGGGATACGGGGCAAAGGCAGGTAGATGGAGTTCGGTCGCAGAGCAGCCCTGATCTCAGTGAATGGGGCGCAAAAGGCTCGAGGGGCTGAATGGCCTCCCCCGCTTTGAGGCTGTGACAGGCGCTGGAGAAATGCAAGTTCTTTGTTAATTGGAAGACAGAGGCTACTTTTCAAACAATCCTTCATTTTGCTGCCATTTATCAGATTCCCACAGTATTCTTTGTCGCTCCTTTGGACAATGCTTCCAATGGCCACGAAACCTCAAACGTTTGAATCTTGCTTCCTTTTCGCTTTGTTCTTATATTCCCTGTTCAAGTAATTCTGTTTCCAGCAGTCAGTTCCTGATATCTGTTGAATTATCCATACTATTCTACCCAGAATCAGTAGAATGGTTACAGCGCGGAAGGAGGCCATTCAGCCCGTCGAGCCCGTGCCAGCTCTCTGCATGAGCACTTCAGCTAGTCCCACTCCCCCGCCCTTTCCCCGGAGCCCTGCCCCTCCGACAGTAGAAAGACTCCCATTTCTCCAGCGCCTTTCACGATCACCGGACGTCCCAAAGTGCTTTACAGCCAATGAAGTACTTTTTGAAGTGTAGTCACTGTTGTAATGTGGGAAACGCGGCAGCCAATTTGTACACAGCAAGCTCCCACAAACAGCAATGTGATAATGGCCAGATCATCTGTTTTCAGTGATGTTGGTTGAGGGATAAATATTGGCTCCAGGACACCGGGGAGAACTTCCCCCTGCTCTTCTTCAAAATAGTGCCGTGGGATCTTTTACGTCCACCTGAGAGAACAAACGGGGCCTCGGTTTAACGTCTCATCTGAAAGACGGCACCTCCGACAGTGCAGCGCTCCCTCAGTACTGACCCTCCGACAGTGCGGCGCTCCCTCAGTACTGCCCCTCCGACAGAGCGGCACTCCCTCAGTACTGCCCCTCCGACAGTGCGGCGCTCCCTCAGTACTGCCCCTCCGACAGTGCGGCGCTCCCTCAGTACTGCCCCTCCGACAGTGCGGCGCTCCCTCAGTACTGCCCCTCCGACAGTGCGGTGCTCCCTCAGTACTGCCCCTCCGACAGTGCAGGGCTCCCTCAGTACTGACCCTCCGACAGTGTGGCGCTCCCTCAGTACTGCCCCTCCCACAGTGCGGCGCTCCCTCAGTACTGCCCCTCCGACAGTGCGGCGCTCCCTCAGTACTGCCCCTCCGACAGTGCGGCGCTCCCTCAGTACTGCCCCTCCCACAGTGCGGCGCTCCCTCAGTACTGCCCCTCCGACAGTGCAGCGCTCCCTCAGTACTGCCCCTCCGACAGTGCGGCGCTCCCTCAGTACTGACCCTCCGACAGTGCAGCCCTCCCTCAGTACCGCCCCTCCGACAGTGCAGCACTCCCTCAGTACTGCCCCTCCGACAGTGCGGCGCTCCCTCAGTACTGGCCCTCCGACAGTGCAGCACTCCCTCAGTACTGACCCTCCGACAGTGCAGCGCTCCCTCAGTACTGACCCTCCGACAGTGCAGCACTCCCTCAGTACTGCCCCTCCGACAGTGCAGCGCTCCCTCAGTACTGCCCCTCCGACAGTGCAGCACTCCTTCAGTACTGACCCTCCGACAGTGCAGCGCTCCCTCAGTACTGACCCTCCGACAGTGCAGCGCTCCCTCAGTACTGACCCTCCGACAGTGCAGCGCTCCCTCAGTACTGACCCTCCGACAGTGCGGCACTCCCTCAGTACTGACCCTCCGACAGTGCAGCGCTCCCTCAGTACTGACCCTCCGACAGTGCAGCACTCCCTCAGTACTGACCCTCCGACAGTGCGGCGCTCCCTCAGTACTGCCCCTCCGACAGTGCAGCACTCCCTCAGTACTGACCCTCCGACAGTGCAGCGCTCCCTCAGTACTGACCCTCCGACAGTGCGGCGCTCCCTCAGTACTGCCCCTCCGACAGTGCAGCACTCCCTCAGTACTGACCCTCCGACAGTGCAGCGCTCCCTCAGTACTGCCCCTCCGACAGTGCAGCGCTCCCTCAGTACTGCACTGGAGTGTCAGTCTAGCTTTTTATGCTCAAGTCACTGGCGTGGGACTTGAACCCACAACCTTCTGACTCAGAAGCGAGGGTGTTACCAACTGAGCCACAGCTGACACTAACAGAGTAAAGAAAGGCTTGCATTTATATAAAACCTTATCCTGTCTCTCAGAAATGCAGACTCTTATATTTGCAGGCATGATACATTGAGAGTTAGTGGTAATTACATCGAATTTACAGCACAGGAACAGGCCATTCGGCCCGACTGGTCCGTGCCGGTGTTTCTGCTCCACACCAGCCTCCTCCCACCTCTCTTCATCTCACTCCATCACCGTATCCTTCTATTCCTTTCTCCCTTATCTAGCCTCCCCTTAAATGCCTCGGTGCTATTTGCCTCAACCACTCCCTGACGTAAGAAAACTACTCGGCACTTGGTCTAAGCGTTAAACAAAGCTTTAATCAACTGTTTTACAACATGGAGGTCTAGTTGTGTCCTTCACTAGTTCCTGTTAAGAATGTCCTGAGCAAGCTGGGCCTGTGCCCGAGTATTTATACTCTCCCTGGACAGCGCCACCCGCAGGCCGCTCAGTATTATTTCATAAGACTTTCTTTCATGAATGGCTGTCAGTGTGCAGTTTTGGTCGCCTTATCTGAGGAAGGATGTTCTTGCCATGGAGGGAGTGCAGCGAAGATTCACCAGACTGATACCTGGGATGGCAGGAATGACATATGAGGGGAGATTGGGTCGATTGGGCTTATACTCGCTGGAGTTTAGAAGAATGAGAGGGGATCTCATTGAAACTTATAAAATTCTAACAGGACTAGACAGACTAGATGCAGGAAGGATGTTCCCGATGGCCGGGGAGTCCAGAACCAGGGGTCACAGTCTAAGGATAAGGGGTAAGCCATTTAGGACAGAGATGAGGAGGAATTTCTTCACCCAGAGAGTGGTGAACCTGTGGAATTCTCTACCACAGAAGGCAGTTGAGGCCAATTCATTAAATATATTCAAGAAGGAGTTGGATATATTTCTTAAGGCTAAAGGGATCAAGGGATATGGGGAGAAGGTAGGGTCAGGGTACTGAATTTGGATGATCAGCCATGATCTCATTGAATGACAGAGCAGGCTCGAGGGGCCGAATGGCCTACTCCTGCTCCTATCTTCTATGTTTCTATGTTTCTATGATTCATACCACTCCCTGTGGCAGCGAGTTCCACATTCTCACCACTCTCTGGGTAAAGAAGTTTCTCCTGAATTCCCGATTGGATTTATTAGTGATTCTCTTATATTGATGGCCCCTAGTTCTGGTCTTCCCCGCACCCCGCAACTTTTGATTAATTAATTTTTAATGAATGAATGAACGCAACTAATGGTTGGGCTTTAAAAGCCTGGAGATTCTAGGAGTCCGAGGGAGGTGCGGTCTGAGTATGGTGGCCCGGGTGAGGAATGCACTGGAATAGGTCAGGGGGGCTTGATTTTCAGCACACCGAGGGTGCATGCAGGCTTGTGGGATTGGTGCACTTGGAACTGAGAGAGGAACGTTCGGAGAGGCACAGGCCGTGGGGGCACTGATGAAATAATCAAGAGAGAGTCAAGACAGGTTGCCATGGAGAGAGAGAGAGAGGTTGGAGGCCAATGGCGAGACAGGCTGACCTGTCGGGAAAACAGGCTTCTCCTGTCTAGGGGTGTGTGAGGCAGGGGATTAGGAGAACCTCCCCAGATACTGGAGCAGATTGAAATACTGGACAGACTTGGGCTTTACAGAGTTGAGGGGTGGGAGGAGGCTCGTGTGGAGCATAAATGCCGGCATAGACCAGTTGGGCCGAATGGCCAGTTTCTGACTCGATGCAACTCTATGTAAAAGTGTTTCTTGGAGGCAGCTTTAGCTCTAGTAATGTTCCATTTTCAGTGGGTGGGGGGGGGGGGGGGGCGGGGAGGCGGGCAGTCGGGCAGTCAGTAGAAAAAACGAGGCCAAATGTGAACATAGAATAACGTTACAGACATATGAGAGATGACAAGACAGGAAAAGACCTGTGATTGCACTAGAGAGGGTGCGGAGGAGATTTACCAGGATGTTGCCCGGACTGGGGAATTTTAGCTATGAGGAAAGATTGGAGAGGCTGGGGTTGTTTTCTTTGGAACAGAGGAGGCTGAGTGGAGACTTGATTGAGGTGTATAAAATGATGAGGGGCCTGGATAGAGTGGATAGGAAGGACCTATTTCCCTTAGCAGAGAGATCAATAACCAGGGAGCATAGATTTAAAGTAATCGGTAGGATTAGAGGGGATTTGAGGAGAAATATTTTCACCCAGAGGGTGGTGGGGGTCTGGAACTCACTGCCTGAGAGGGTGGGAGAGGCAGAAACCCTCATCACATTTAAAAAGTACTTGGATCTGCACTTGTAGTGTCGTAATCTACAGGGCTACGGACCGAGAGCTGGGACGTGGGATTGGGCGGGAGAGCTCTTTGGCCGGCGCGGACACGATGGGCCGAATGGCCTCCTTCTGTGCCGTAAATTTCTACGATTCTACGACCAGCTGGTCCATCAAGCCTATCCTGGTGCAACCTACCATCATGACACCCATCGCCGCCCCCCCCCCCCCGAACTAGCCACACAATATCCCGGGAGATGCAAAAGAGAATTAAAAAAAACCACAGGCCAATTTAAGGGGATGAGAATCTGTGAAATTCCTCTCCACTGCCTCAAGGAGATCAAACAGATTCCGAGAGATCGCAGCGATTGGGAGACACCTCGGCCAGTGTCCCACCTACCTTCTGCAGGCTGCGATACCAGTCTCAGTCAGGAACTTGTCCAGCTCCTGTTTCAACGCTCGCCTCCGACTCCGAACTCTCCGCAACTCGTCCTGAAGGCTGATGCGTCGCTGTGGAATGAGAAAAACCTCCTGCCATCTCGCTCGGTTCTCGGCCTCTGTAACCCGCGTGTGTGGCCCCCTGGCCCCACCCAACCTATCAAGTAACCTCGCTACACGGAGCAAATTTAATCCATTTGCCGTATCAAAGGCCTTGTCCCTCGCAGTCTACTCTTGTCTGGAGTAAAAAGACCACTCTCTCTTAGCCCATCGTGGTAACTAGGAATGTCGCAACAGGAGGGGGGGCCCATTCAGCCCCTCAGGCCGGTTCTACCATTCAATTAGATCATGGCTGAAGTGAGGGCTAATCAGTCTAGTGACTGTTATAAATCTCATCATCATGAAGAAACGACTCATGAAATAACACTGGACAGCCAGCTGGTGGCACCATCCAAGGAGTATAAATACTCGGGCGTGGGCCCAGCTTGCTCAGGGACATTTAGTAAGACAGGAACTAGTGAAGTACAACTAGACCTCCATGTTCTGAAACAAGCTGATTAAAGCCTTGCTTTACACTCAAACCAAGTGCGTAGTGAGTTTTATTACGTCAGTGACCCTTCCCTGTACCTTTGCCAAGACCTCTACTATCACCCACCGTATGAGGGGGACCAAAGCCTTGGAGCCATCGAATGTAAGCTATTGGTTGGACTTGGAAAAGACCTGCAACAAGATTGTGTAGATTGGGCCTATACTCTCTGAAGTTTAGAAGAATGAGAGGTGATCACATTGAAACATACAAGATTCTGAGGGGGATTGACAGGGTAGATGCTGAGAGGTTGTTTCCCCCTGGCTGGAGAGTCTAGAACCAGGGGTCACAGTCTCAGGATAAGGGGTCGGCCATTCAGGACTGAGATCGAGGAGGAATTTCTTCACTCAGAGGGTGGTGAATCTTTGGAATTCTCTGCCCCAGAGGGCTGTGGAGGCTCAGTCGTTGAGTATATTCAAGGCTGAGATCGATAGATTTTTGGACTCTAGGGGAATCGAGGGATATGGAGATCGGGCGGGAAAGTGAAGTTGAGGTCGATGATCAGCCATGATCTTATTGAATGGCAGAGCAGGCTCGAGGGGCCGTGTGGCCGACTCCTGCTCCTGATTCTTATGTTCTTATGTTAAGATGTACATTAGCTGTCAGCCGTGGCACGGCGGGGGGGGGGGGTCGCACCCTCTCGCCTCTCTGAGTCAGAAGGTCGTGGGTTCAAGTCCCACTCCAGAGACTTGAGCACACAATCAAGGCCGACACTCCCAGTACTGAGGGAAGCGCTGCACTGTCGGAGATGCCGTCCTTCAGATGAGACTTTAGACCGAGGCTCCGTCTGCCCTTTCAGGTGAATGTAAAAAGATCCCCGCGGGCACTATTTCGAAGAAGAGCGGGGGGGGGGGGGGGGGGGAGTTCTCCCCGGTGTCCTGGGGCCAATATGTACCCCTCAACCAACAGCACTTACAAAACAGATGATCTGCTCATTACTGCAATGCTGTTGGTCCTCTTTTATTAACTGTAAATTAACTGCAAATTAACAGAACTTTAAATAAAACTTATCAAATTAAATTATAATTACATTTCCCGGGGTGACGATGCACTCCAGTCCCCGCGGTGCCCACCAGTCTCGGAAGGCCTCGAGCGTGCCGGCGGACACCGCGTGCTCCATCTCCAGGGCCACCCGGGCGCGAACATAGCCGCGGAAGAGAGGCAGGCAATCGGGCTGGATGGCCCCCTCGACCGTCTGCTGCCTGGACCTATTAATGGCCACTTTGGCCAGGCCCAGGAGCAGGCCCACGAGGAGGTCCTCCGACCCGCCCGCTCCCCTCCGCACCGGGTGACCGAAGATCAGGAGCGTGGGGCTGAAGTGCAACCAAAAATCGAGGAGCAGCCCCTTTAGGTAGTGGAACAGGGGCTGCAACCTCTTACACTCCATATAAACATGAAACATGGACTCCTCTAGGCCGCAAAAAAGGCAGGTGGCCCGGGAGTCCGTGAACCTACTTAATATTTTATTGCACGGGACTGCTCCGTGCAACACCCTCCAGGCCAAGTCCCCAATAGAAAAAGGGAGGACTCCCGCGTAGAGACCCCTCCACTGGGGACTTCCGCCTCTGCCAGACGGCAAGATAGAAACATAGAAGATAGGAGCAGGAGTAGGCCATTCGGCCCCTCGAGCCTGCTCCGCCATTCAATGAGATCATGGCTGATCATCCAAACTCAGTACCCTGTCCCTGCTTTCTCCCCATATCGCTTGATCACTTTAGCCTTAAGAAATATATCTAACTCCTTCTTGGATATATTTAATGAATTGACCTCCACTGCCTTCTGTGGTAGAGAATTCCACAGGTTCACCACTCTCTGGGTGAAGAAATTCCTCCTCATCTCTGTCCTAAATGGCTTACCCCTTATCCTTAGACTGTGACCCCTGGTTCTGGACTCCCCCGCCATCGGGAACATCCTTCCTGCATCTAGTCTGTCTAGTCCTGTTAGAATTTTATAAGTTTCAATGAGATCCCCTCTCATTCTTCTAAACTCCAGTGAATATAAGCCCAATCGACCCAATCTCTCCTCATACGTCATTCCTGCCATCCCAGGTATCAGTCTGGTGAATCTTCGCTGCACTCCCTCCATGGAAAGAACATCCTTCCCCAGATAAGGTGACCAAAACTGCACACAATACTCAAGATGTGGTCTCACCAAGGCCCTGTACAACTGCAGCAAGACATCCTTGTTCCTGTACTCGAATCCTCTCACTATGAAGGCCAACATACCATTTGCCTTCTTAACCGCCTGCTGCACCTGCATGCTTACCTTCAGCGACTGGTGCACAAGGACACCCAGGTCTCGTTGCACTTCCCCTTCTCCCAATCTATTGCCGTTCAGATAATAATCTGCCTTCCTGTTTTTGCCACCAAAGTGGATAACCTCGCATTTATCCACATTATACTGCATCTGCCATGCTTCTGCCCAATCACCCAACCTGTCCAAATCATACTGGAGTTTCTCGGCATCCTCCTCACAGCACACACGCCCACGCGCACGCATTGCTGTTGGTGGGATCTTGCTGCGCGCGGATTGGCTGTCGCGCCTTTCCTACATTACAACAGGTGACCACACTTAAAAAAAAAAGTGCCTGGTTGGCTGTAAAGCGTTTTGGGAGTGTCCTGAGCTGGTGAAAGGTGCTGTAGGATGGCAAGGCTTTTTTTTTTGGTATATTCCCCTGACGCTCACTGTCTACATGAATGGCCACTTGGGCCAAGGCCTGTTGGGAAGAGACTGCTCTGCCCAAGGAACCGTTCCTCGCCGAGAGTGAGCGCCTGCAGCAGAGCAGGGAGGGTGTCCTGGACTAGATGCAGGAAGGATGTTCCCGATGGCGGGGGAGTTCAGAACCAGGGGTCACAGTCTAAGAATAAGGGGTAAGCCATTTAGGACAGAGATGTCGCATATACAGCTCTGAGGAAGGACGTTCTTGCCATGGAAGGAGTGCAGCGAAGATTCACCAGGCTGATACCTGGGATGGCAGGAATGACGTATGAGGAGAGATTGGGTCGATTGGGCTTATACTCACTGGAGTTTAGAAGAATGAGAGGGGATCTCATCGAAACCTATAAAATTCTGACAGGACTGGACAGACTAGATGCTGGAAGGATGTTCCCGATGGTCGGGGAGTCCAGAACCAGGGGTCACAGTCTAAGGATAAGGGGTAAGCCATTTAGGACAGAGATGAGGAGGAATTTCTTCACCCAGAGAGTGGTGAACCTGTGGAATTCTCTACCACAGAGGGCAGTGGAGGCCAGTTCATTAAATATATTCAAGAAGGAGTTAGATATATTTCTTAAGGCTAAAGGGATCAAGGGATATGGGGAGAAGGCAGGGACAGGGTACTGAGTTTGGATGATCAGCCATGATCGCATTGAATGGCGGAGCAGGCTCGAGGGGCCGAATGGCCGACTCCTGCTCCTATCTTCTATGTTTCTATGTATTCTATGGACCATGTGCAGAGCTCTCGCACTGGGAGGTAGGACTCGCTGCCAGAGATCCAGTTTAATCTCTGACTCATGTTCCGAGCAGTTTAAATGGCTCCCTCCCAAATGGACAGCTCGATGCGTATCTCGGGCGGCGGTGATTTGCTAAGACACCCCAAGTCTATGCCTCCCTTTCTTCTCTTTTATTCTGCGCTGGGATTCCTGTTTGCCGTCAGTGTCCTGAGCGATTTGAGAAAAAGACTCCCTGCCAAATGCCTCCTGTGCCGAACGGTTAATGGCAGGAAGCTGGGGACTTGCTAAACAAGGGCTGGGCGCAGACCTTCGGAGCAACACGTTTGCAGAGCCCCCCCAGGGACGTGAGTGCTGGCAGCTCACCGCAGTTTATTTATGCAGCAGGATAAATATAGCTCGCTTGTTGACAGTTTTGTCAATCGCTCTGGATCCACTCCCCCGACAATCAGATCCCCCCTGGGCCCACCTCAATTTGCGGCTAATGGGTCTCATTTAGGTGGGCACGGTCGGTGATTAAAAGCTGCAGATAAGGGGCCGAGTTGCAGCCCAGCGCAGGAAAGCGTCTCCCGAATCCCCAGCGCGACAGCAGCCATCATCTGTCTTGTGGTGCAACACCCAAAATGCTGCTCTTTTTCCCCGAGTTCTGGGTGTCTGTCCTATTTTTAATCGTCAAGTGGCCGCTGCCAAGTTAATTAAGTATCAGTGATCCTTAGCCCAGGGCAGAAGGTCGGGCTGCTTATATCATAGGAAAGCAGCATCAGATAAAACCCTCCTTGCTTCAACCGCCCCCCCCCCCCCCGCCGCCGCCGCCTTGTGGCTTGTGGTGTAGGACTGAGCCACAATTGTATCATCGAATCACATGGCACAGGAGGAGGCCATTCGGCCCATCGTGCCTGTGCCGGCTCTTTGAAAGAGCTCTCCGATTAGTCCCACTCCCCCCTGCTCTTTCCCCACAGCCCTGTGAATTTTTCCTTTTCAAGTATTTCTCCAATTCCCCTTTTGAAAGTTACTATTGAACAGAAACATAGAAGATAGGAGCAGGAGTCGGCCATTCGGCCCCTCGAGCCTGCTCCGCCATTCAATGCGATCATGGCTGATCATCCAACTTTAATACCCAGTCCCTGCCTTCTCCCCATATCCCTTGATCCCTTTAGCCTTAAGAAATATATCTAACTCCTTCTTGAATATATTTAATGAATTGGCCTCCACTGCCTTCTGTGGTAGAGAATTCTACAGGTTCACCACTCTCTGGGTGAAGAAATTCCTCCTCATCTCTGTCCTAAATGGCTTACCCCTTATCCTTAGACTGTGACCCCTGGTTCTGGACTCCCCGCCATCGGGAACATCCTTCCTGCATCTAGTCTGTCTAGTCCTGTTAGAATTTTATAAGTTTCAATGAGATCCCCTCTCATTCTTCTAAACACCAGCGAGTATAAGCCCAATCAACCCAATCTCTCCTCATACGTCATTCCTGCCATCCCAGGTATCAGTCTGGTTGTGAATCTGCTTCCACCTTTCAGGCAGCGCGTTCCAGATCACAACAACTCGCTGCATAAAAACATTCTCCTCATCTCCCCTCTGGTTCTTTTGCCAATTACCTTAAATCTGTGTCCTCTGGTTACCAACCCTCCTGCCACTGGAAACAGTTTCTCCTTATTTGTTCTATCAAAACCCTTTGAACACCTCGATTAAATCTCCCCTTAACCTTCTCTGCTCGACAGAGAACAACCCCAGCTTCTCCAGTCTCTCCACATTAACTAAAGTCTCTCATCCCTGGGACCATTCTGGTAAATCTCCTCCGCACCCTGTCCAAGGCCTTGACATCCTTCCTAAAGTGCGGTGCCCTGGTCCCTGGGTGGGTGGGTGTGCTGTGAGGAGGATGCAGAGAAACTCCAGTATGATTTGGACAGGTTGGGTGATTGGGCAGATGTATGGCAGATGCAGTATAATGTGGATAAATGCAAGGTTATCCACTTCGGTGGCAAAAATAGGAAGGCAGATTATTATCTGAATGGCAATAGATTGGGAGAAGGGGAAGTGCAACGAAACCTGGGTGTCCTTGTGCACCAGTCACTGAAGGTAAGCATGCAGGTGCAGCAGGCGGTTAAGAAGGCAAATGGTATGTTGGCCATCGTAGCGAGAGGATTCGAGTACAGGAACAAGGATGTCTTGCTGCAGTTGTACAGGGCCTTGGTGAGACCACACCTTGAGTATTGTGTGCAGTTTTGGTCACCTTATCTGAGGAAGGATGTTCTTGCCATGGAGGGAGTGCAGCGAAGATTCACCAGACTGATACCTGGGATGGCAGGAATGACGTATGAGGAGAGATTGGGTCGACTGGGCTTATACTCGCTGGAGTTTAGAAGAATGAGAGGGGATCTCATTGAAACTCATAAAACTCTAACAGGACTAGACAGACTAGATGCAGGAAGGATGTTCCCGATGGCGGGGGAGCCCAGAACCAGGGGTCACAGTCTAAGGATAAGGGGTAAGCCATTTACGAATGAGATGAGGAGGAATTTCTTCACCCAGAGAGTGGTGAACCTGTGGAATTCTCTACCACAGAAGGCAGTTGAGGCCAATTCATTAAATATATTCAAGAAGGAGTTAGATATATTTCTTAAGGCTAAAGGGATCAAGGGATATGGGGAGAAGGCAGGGACAGGGTACTGAGTTTGGATGATCTGCCATGATCTCATTAAATGGCGGAGCAGGCTCGAGGGGCCGAATGGCCGACTCCTGCTCCTATCTTCTATGTTTCTATGTTTCTATAATTCTGAACCTGATACTGATGCCAGCTATAAGGGACAGGATTATGGAAAGCACCCAGCTCACATAGGAACAGGAGGAGGCCATTCAGCCCCTCGAGCCTGTTCCGCCATTCAGTTAGATCAGGGCTGATCTGTATCTTAACTCCATCTACCCGGCTTGGTTCCGTAACCCTTGATACCCTTACCCAACAAAAATCTATCAATCTCAGTCTTGAAAGCCCCAATTGACCCCCAACAACAACAAAAAGTGGAATTGAGATAGAAGATCAGCCATGATTTTATTGAATGGCGGAGCAGGCTCGAGGGGCCGAATGGCCGACTCCTGCTCCTATTTTTTATGTTCCAACCATGGCTAACAAAAGAAATTAAAGCTAGTATTAAGTCAAAGGAGGAAGCTTATAAAGTTGCCAGAAAAAGCGGTCAGCCCGAGGATTGGGATCTTTTTAGAAATCAGCAAAGGGGGAACCAAGAAATTGATAAAGAAAGGGAAAATGGAATATGAGCACAAACTAGTGAAAAATATAAAAACGGATTGTAAAAGCTTCTATAGGTATGTGAAAAGGAAAAGACTGACGAAGGTAAATGTAGGTCTTTTACAGTCAGAGACGGGAGAATTTATAATGGGGAATGAGGAAATGGCAGAGAAATTGAATAAATACTTTGTTTCTGTCTTCACGGAGGAAGACACAAAAAACCTCCCAGAAATACGAGAAAACCAAGGGTGTGGCGAGAATGAGGAACTTAAAGAAATTATTATTAGTAAAAAAGCAGTACTAGCAAAATGAATGGGACTAAAAGTCGATAAATCCCAAGGACCGGATGACCTACATCCTAGAGTTTTGAAAGAGGTGGCCATTGGGATAGTGGACGCATTGGTTGTCATCTTCCAAAATTCTATAGATTCTGGAACGGTTCCTGCAGATTGGAGGATAGCAAATGTAACCCCGCTATTTAAGAAAGGAGGGAGAGAGAAAACGGGGAACTACAGACCTGTTAGCCTCACATCAGTAGTTGGGAAAATGCTGGAATCTATTATAAAGGATGCAATAACTGGGCACTTAGAAACTAATAGTAAGATTGGGCAGAGTCAACATGGATTTATGAAAGGGAAATCCTGTTTGACAAACCTATTGGAGTTCTTTGAGGATGTAACAAGTGGAGTAGACAAAGGGGAACCGGTAGATGTGGTGAATTTGGATTTTCAGAAGGCCTTCGATAAGGTCCCACACAAGAGGTTGGTGAACAAAATTAGGACACATGGAATTGGGGGTAATATACTAGCATGGATTGAGAATTGGTTAACGGACAGAAAACAAAGAGTAGGGATAAACGGGTCTTTTTCAGGATGGCAGGCTGTGACTAGTGGGGTACCGCAAGGATCGGTGCTTGGGCCCCAGCTATTCACAATCTATATCAATGATTTGGACGAGGGGACTAAATGTAACATTTCCAAATTTGCTGATGATACAAAGCTAGGTGGCAGTGTCAGTTGTAAAGTGGCTTCAAGGGGATCTCGACAGGCTCAGTGAGTGGGCGAGAACATGGCAGATGGAATATAATGTGGGTAAATGTGAAGTTATCCACTTTGGTAGAAAAAACAGAAAGGCAGAGTATTTCCTAAATGGTGAAAGATTGGGGAATGCAGATGCTCAAAGGGACCTGGGTGTCCTTGTACATGAGTCACTGAAAGTGAATGTGCAGGTGCAGCAAGCCATTAGGAAGGCAAATGGTATGCTGGCCTTCATTACAAGAGGGTTTGAGTACAGGAGTAAAGAAGTCTTACTCCAATTATATAGGGCCTTGGTGAGACCACATCTGGAGTACTGTGTACAATTTTGGTCTCCTTACCTAAGGAAGGATATACTTGCCATAGAGGGAGTGCAACGAAGGTTCACGAGATTGATTCCTGAGATGGCGGGACTGTCGTATGAGAAGAGATTGAGTAAACTAGGCCTGTATTCTCTTGAATTCAAAAGAATGAGAGGGGATCTCATTGAAGCATACAAAATTATTACAGGGCTTGATAGGGTGGATGCTGGGAGAATGTTTCCCTTGGCTGGGGAGTCTAGAACCAGGGGCCACAGCCTCAGGATAAAGGGTAGGCCATTCAGGACTAAGATGAGGAGAAATTTCTTCACACAGAGGGTGGTGAATCTTTGGAATTCTCTGCCCCAGAGGGCTGTGGAGGCTCAGTCGTTGAGTATATTCAAGACAGAGATCGATAGATTTCTGACTAGTAAAGGCATCAAGGGATATGGCGATAGGACCGGTGAATGGAGTTGAGGCAGAAGATCAGCCATGATCTCATTGAATGGCGGAGCAGGCTCGAAGGGCCGAATGGCCGACTCCTGCTCCTATTTCTTATGTTCTTATGTTCTTAGTACCCGACAGCTTTTTGGGGGAGAGAGTTCCAGATTCCCACCACCCTTTGTGTGAAGAAATGCTTCCTGACATCGCCCCCCTGAACGGCCTGGCTCTAATTTTAAGGTTCTGCCCCCTTGTTCTGGACTCCCCCCACCAGAGGAAATAGTTTCTCTCTCTCCACCCGATCAACTCCTTTAATCATCTTCAACACCTCGATCAGATCACCCCTTAATCTTCTAAACTCGAGGGAACACAAGCCCAGTCTGTACAACCTGGCCTCGGAATTTAACCCTTTTAGCCCCCGGGTATCGTTCTGGGGAATCTGCGCTGCCCCCCCTCCAAGGCAACAGCACCTCATCTTTCGATTAGGCACTTTCCAGCCTTCTGGACTCAACATTGATTCAACAATTTCAGACTATAACCCCTTGCCCCCATTTGTCAGGCTGTATGATTCTGCCATCCCCATTTGCAACATTTAATCTTTCCTACCTCCCACCCTAGCAGATTGTTCCTTCAGATCCTCCCCTCCTTCCCCCCCGCCACCCGCCCAACTCTCCCAGCCTCTGCACCTCCTTAATATCTGTTCCATCTCTAGCCTTTTCCAGTTCTGACGCAGGGTCCCAGACCAGAAACGTTAACTCGGTTTCTCTCTCCACGGGTGCTGCCCTGGCCTGCTGAGTGCGTCCAGCGTGTTCTGTTGTTATTTTTATCCTTTCTGAGGCGCAGTGCCTCAAAAAATGAAAACTGGTTGGTTGAGCGAGTTGGTGCCAGCTGGAGGCAGAATCTTCTTGGGGTGCGGGGGTGGGGGTGGGGGGTGGCGAGGGGGTGGGGTGTGGGGGGTGGCGAGGGTGGGGTGTGGGGGGTGCGGGGGTGTGGGGGGTGCGGAGGTGGGGGGTGCGGGGATGGGGGTGGGGGGTGCGGGGGTGGGGGGGTGCAGGTGGGGGGTGAGGATGAAGTATCATTTGTTTGCTTGTTTTCAAAGAACGTCACGTTAAACTACATTGGAAGGAAAAATTGCACATGATATCAATGCAACAACAACTTGCATTTATACAGCGCCTTTAACGTAGTAAAACGTCCCAAGGCGCTTCACAGGAGCGATTATCAGACAAGATTTGACACCGAGCCACATCAGATATTGGGGCAGGTGAGCACAAGCTTGGTCAAAGAGTTCGGTTTTAAGGAGCGCTTTAAAGGAGGAGAGAGAGGCGGAGAGGTTTAGGGAGGGAATTCCAGAGCTCGGGGCCCAGGCAGCTGAAGGCACGGCCGCCAATGGTGGAGCGAAGGGAGTGGGGGATGCGCAAGAGGCCAGAATTGGAGGAGTGCAGAGAACTCGGAGGGTAGTAGGGGCTGGAGGAGGTTACAGAGATAGGGAGGGTTGTGGGGCTGGTGGAGGTTACAGAGATAGGGAGGGTTGTGGGGCTGGAGGATGTTACAGAGATAGGGAGGGTAGTAGGGCTGGAGGAGGTTACAGGGATAGGGAGGGTCGTGGGGCTGGAGGAGGTTACAGAGATAGGGAGGGTCGTGGGGCTGGAGGAGGTTACAGAGATAGGGAGGGTCGTGGGGCTGGAGGAGGTTACAGAGATAGGGAGGGTCGTGGGGCTGGAGGAGGTTACAGAGATAGGGAGGGTCGTGGGGCTGGAGGAGGTTACAGAGATAGGGAGGGTCGTGGGGCTGGAGGAGGTTACAGAGATAGGGAGGGTTGTGGGGCTGGAGGAAGTTACAGAGATAGGGAGGGTCGTGGGGCTGGAGGAGGTTACAGAGATAGGGAGGGTCGTGGGGCTGGAGGAGGTTACAGAGATAGGGAGGGTCGTGGGGCTGGAGGAGGTTACAGAGATAGGGAGGGCTGTGGGGCTGGAGGAGGTTACAGAGATAGGGAGGGTCGTGGGGCTGGAGGAGGTTACAGAGATAGGGAGGGTTGTGGGGCTGGAGGAGGTTACAGAGATAGGGAGGGTTGTGGGGCTGGAGGAGGTTACAGAGATAGGGAGGGTTGTAGGGCTGGAGGAGGTTACAGAGATAGGGAGGGTTGTGGGGCTGGAGGAAGTTACAGAGATAGGGAGGGTCGTGGGGCTGGAGGAGGTTACAGAGATAGGGAGGGTCGTGGGGCTGGAGGAGGTTACAGAGATAGGGAGGGTCGTGGGGCTGGAGGAGGTTACAGAGATAGGGAGGGCTGTGGGGCTGGAGGAGGTTACAGAGATAGGGAGGGTCGTGGGGCTGGAGGAGGTTACAGAGATAGGGAGGGTTGTGGGGCTGGAGGAGGTTACAGAGATAGGGAGGGTTGTGGGGCTGGAGGAGGTTACAGAGATAGGGAGGGTTGTAGGGCTGGAGGAGGTTACAGAGATAGGGAGGGTTGTAGGGGCTGGAGGAGGTTACAGAGATAGGGAGGGGTGTAGGGCTGGAGGAGGTTACAGAGATAGGGAGGGTTGTAGGGGCTGGAGGAGGTTACAGAGATAGGGAGGGGTGTAGGTCTGGAGGAGGTTACAGAGATAGGGAGGGTTGTAGGGGCTGGAGGAGGTTACAGAGATAGGGAGGGTTGTAGGGCTGGAGGAGGTTACAGGGATAGGGAGGGTTGTAGGGCTGGAGGAGGTTACAGAGATAGGGAGGGTTGTCGGGCTGGAGGAGGTTACAGAGATAGGGAGGGTTGTAGGGCTGGAGGAGGTTACAGGGATAGGGAGGGTTGTAGGGCTGGGGGAGGTTACAGGGATAGGGAGGGTTGTAGGGCTGGAGGAGGGTACAGGGATAGGGAGGGTGTAGGGGTTGGAGGAGGTTACAGAGATAGGGAGGGTTGTAGGGCTGGAGGAGGTTACAGGGATAGGGAGGGGTGTAGGGGCTGGAGGAGGTTACAGAGATAGGGAGGGTTGTAGGGCTGGAGGAGGTTACAGAGATAGGGAGGGTTGTAGGGGCTGGAGGAGATTACAGAGATAGGGAGGGGTGTAGGGGCTGGAGGAGGTTACAGAGATAGGGGGGGTTGTAGGGCTGGAGGAGGTTACAGAGATAGGGAGGGTTGTAGGGCTGGAGGAGGTTACAGAGATAGGGAGGGTTGTAGGGGCTGGAGGAGGTTACAGAGATAGGGAGGGTTGTAGGGCTGGAGGAGGTTACAGAGATAGGGAGGGGTGTGGGGCTGGAGGAGGTTACAGAGATGGGGAGGGGTGTAGGGCTGGAGGAGGTTACAGAGATAGGGAGGGTTGTAGGGGCTGGAGGAGGTTACAGAGATAGGGAGGGTTGTAGGGCTGGAGGTTACAGAGATAGGGAGGGTTGTAGGGCTGGAGGAGGTTACAGAGATAGGGAGGGTTGTAGGGCTGGAGGAGGTTACAGAGATAGGGAGGGTTGTAGGGGCTGGAGGAGGTTACAGAGATAGGGAGGGTTGTAGGGCTGGAGGAGGTTACAGAGACAGGGAGAGTTGTGGGGCTGGAGGAGGTTACAGAGATAGGGAGGGTTGTAGGGGCTGGAGGAGGTTACATAGATCGGGAGGGTTGTGGGGCTGGAGGAGGGTACAGAGATAGGGAGGGTTGTAGGGCTGGAGGAGTTTACAGAGACAGGGAGGGTTGTGGGGCTGGAGGAGGTTACAGAGATAGGGAGGGTTGTAGGGCTGGAGGAGGTTACAGAGACAGGGAGGGTTGTAGGGCTGGAGGAGGTTACAGAGATAGGGAGGGGTGTAGGGGCTGGAGGAGGTTACAGAGATAGGGAGGGTTGTAGGGCTGGAGGAGGTTACAGAGATAGGGAGGGTTGTAGGGGCTGGAGGAGGTTATAGAGACAGGGAGGGTTGTGGGGCTGGAGGAGGTTACAGAGACAGGGAGGGTTGTGGGGCTGGAGGAGGTTACAGGGATAGGGAGGGTTGTGGGGCTGGAGGAGGTTACAGAGAGAGGGAGGGTCGTGGGGCTGGAGGAGGTTACAGAGATAGGGAGGGTCGTGGGGCTGGAGGAGGTTACAGAGATAGGGAGGGCTGTGGGGCTGGAGGAGGTTACAGAGATAGGGAGGGTCGTGGGGCTGGAGGAGGTTACAGAGATAGGGAGGGTTGTGGGGCTGGAGGAGGTTACAGAGATAGGGAGGGTTGTGGGGCTGGAGGAGGTTACAGAGATAGGGAGGGTTGTAGGGCTGGAGGAGGTTACAGAGATAGGGAGGGTTGTGGGGCTGGAGGAAGTTACAGAGATAGGGAGGGTCGTGGGGCTGGAGGAGGTTACAGAGATAGGGAGGGTCGTGGGGCTGGAGGAGGTTACAGAGATAGGGAGGGTCGTGGGGCTGGAGGAGGTTACAGAGATAGGGAGGGCTGTGGGGCTGGAGGAGGTTACAGAGATAGGGAGGGTCGTGGGGCTGGAGGAGGTTACAGAGATAGGGAGGGTTGTGGGGCTGGAGGAGGTTACAGAGATAGGGAGGGTTGTGGGGCTGGAGGAGGTTACAGAGATAGGGAGGGTTGTAGGGCTGGAGGAGGTTACAGAGATAGGGAGGGTTGTAGGGGCTGGAGGAGGTTACAGAGATAGGGAGGGGTGTAGGGCTGGAGGAGGTTACAGAGATAGGGAGGGTTGTAGGGGCTGGAGGAGGTTACAGAGATAGGGAGGGTTGTAGGGGCTGGAGGAGGTTACAGAGATAGGGAGGGGTGTAGGTCTGGAGGAGGTTACAGAGATAGGGAGGGTTGTAGGGGCTGGAGGAGGTTACAGAGATAGGGAGGGTTGTAGGGCTGGAGGAGGTTACAGGGATAGGGAGGGTTGTAGGGCTGGAGGAGGTTACAGAGATAGGGAGGGTTGTCGGGCTGGAGGAGGTTACAGAGATAGGGAGGGTTGTAGGGCTGGAGGAGGTTACAGGGATAGGGAGGGTTGTAGGGCTGGGGGAGGTTACAGGGATAGGGAGGGTTGTAGGGCTGGAGGAGGGTACAGGGATAGGGAGGGTGTAGGGGTTGGAGGAGGTTACAGAGATAGGGAGGGTTGTAGGGCTGGAGGAGGTTACAGAGATAGGGAGGGGTGTAGGGGCTGGAGGAGGTTACAGAGATAGGGAGGGTTGTAGGGCTGGAGGAGGTTACAGAGATAGGGAGGGTTGTAGGGGCTGGAGGAGATTACAGAGATAGGGAGGGGTGTAGGGGCTGGAGGAGGTTACAGAGATAGGGGGGGTTGTAGGGCTGGAGGAGGTTACAGAGATAGGGAGGGTTGTAGGGCTGGAGGAGGTTACAGAGATAGGGAGGGTTGTAGGGGCTGGAGGAGGTTACAGAGATAGGGAGGGTTGTAGGGCTGGAGGAGGTTACAGAGATAGGGAGGGGTGTGGGGCTGGAGGAGGTTACAGAGATGGGGAGGGGTGTAGGGCTGGAGGAGGTTACAGAGATAGGGAGGGTTGTAGGGGCTGGAGGAGGTTACAGAGATAGGGAGGGTTGTAGGGCTGGAGGTTACAGTGATAGGGAGGGTTGTAGGGCTGGAGGAGGTTACAGAGATAGGGAGGGTTGTAGGGCTGGAGGAGGTTACAGAGATAGGGAGGGTTGTAGGGGCTGGAGGAGGTTACAGAGATAGGGAGGGTTGTAGGGCTGGAGGAGGTTACAGAGACAGGGAGAGTTGTGGGGCTGGAGGAGGTTACAGAGATAGGGAGGGTTGTAGGGGCTGGAGGAGGTTACATAGATAGGGAGGGTTGTGGGGCTGGAGGAGGGTACAGAGATAGGGAGGGTTGTAGGGCTGGAGGAGTTTACAGAGACAGGGAGGGTTGTGGGGCTGGAGGAGGTTACAGAGATAGGGAGGGTTGTAGGGCTGGAGGAGGTTACAGAGACAGGGAGGGTTGTAGGGCTGGAGGAGGTTACAGAGATAGGGAGGGGTGTAGGGGCTGGAGGAGGTTACAGAGATAGGGAGGGTTGTAGGGCTGGAGGAGGTTACAGAGATAGGGAGGGTTGTAGGGGCTGGAGGAGGTTATAGAGACAGGGAGGGTTGTGGGGCTGGAGGAGGTTACAGAGACAGGGAGGGTTGTGGGGCTGGAGGAGGTTACAGGGATAGGGAGGGTTGTGGGGCTGGAGGAGGTTACAGAGATAGGGAGGGTTGTGGGGCTGGAGGAGGTTATAGAGACAGGGAGGGTTGTGGGGCTGGAGGAGGTTACAGAGATAGGGAGGGTTGTGGGGCCGGAGGAGGTTACAGGGATAGGGAGGGTTGTGGGGCTGGAGGAGGTTATAGAGACAGGGAGGGTTGTGGGGCTGGAGGAGGTTACAGAGATAGGGAGGGTTGTGGGGCTGGAGGAGGTTATAGAGACAGGGAGGGTTGTGGGGCTGGAGGAGGTTACAGAGATAGGGAGGGTAGTAGGGGCTGGAGGGGGTTACAGAGATAGGGAGGGTTGTGGGGCTGGAGGAGGTTACAGAGATAGGGAGGGTTGTGGGGCTGGAGGACTTTACAGAGATAGGGAGGGTTGCGGGGCTGGAGGAGGTTACAGAGATAGGGAGGGTTGTGGGGCTGGAGGAGGTTACAGAGATAGGGAGGGGTGTAGGTCTGGAGGAGGTTACAGAGATAGGGAGGGTTGTGGGGCTGGAGGAGGTTACAGAGATAGGGAGGGTTCTAGGGCTGGAGGAGGTTATAGAGACAGGGAGGGTTGTGGGGCTGGAGGAGGTTACAGAGATAGGGAGGGTTGTAGGGCTGGAGGAGTTTACAGAGATAGGGAGGGGGCGAGGCCATGAAGGGTTTTGAACGCAAGGATTAAAATGATTAAATCTGTCAAACATTGCTGGATAAATATCTGGTTGGCAGTTATCTTGAAGTCTGTATCTATCTCCAGTGGCCAAGATGGTTACTGTGGTGCTGGGACAACAGGAGGAAGGATCGTTGTCTGGAGGGCCACAACTCAAGGTGGAATAATGGAGCTGTGGGTTGAAGGATACTTTGATTTGTTCGGTTGCTTTTGGAAAATCAGGGAATGGTTCCGAGTGCTGTGTTTGGTTCTGGTCAGCAAGACCTTCAAGCCCGAGTGCGGGGAAGAGTCCAAGACTGAACACTGGCGTCACCAGACTGAGTTAAATGGAAAGACTAGAGAAACTTAAGGCTTTTCGACCTTGCAAGCAAGCGAGCATGAGGTGACCTCGGAGAGTCTAGAACTAGGGGTCCGAATCTCAGGTTCCAGGGGCGGCCATTTAGGACTGAGATGAGGAGGGATTTCTTCACTCAGAGGGCGGTGAATCTTTGGAATTCTCTGCCCCAGAAGGCTGTGGAGGCTCAGTCGTTGAGTATAGTCAAGACAGAGAGCGATAGATTTTTGGATTCTAGGGGAATCAAGGGATATGGGGATCGGGCGAGAAAGTAGAGTTGAGGTAGATCAGCCATGGTCTTATTGAATGGTGGAGCAGCCTCGAGGGGCTGAATGGCCGACTCCTGCTCCTATGACCTTGCAGAGCTATACAGGGCAGTGAAGAGATCCGGAACACTACTTCAAATTAAAACACAATCAGCAAGTGATTCAAAGTAGAGAGGCATACAGAGCGATCAACACTTGGAGTGGGCCTCTAGTTGGGGTAGTGGAGTCAAAAACCACAGAGACATTCATCTGTTGACTGTGGTGAATGGGCTAGGGACTGCAGATCTGGTTTGGAAGAATTAAGATAGATTAGTGAAATGCCCTTCCTTAGCCTAGTTAACCAGCTGATCCCGGGTAAGGTGTTGGGTAGAATCCACACTGGTCCACAGACTGTGAAAGGAGTCAAGGACAACTTGTGTTTGTCTAGCACCTCGAACAAAGCAAGACGGCCCAAGGCGCTTCACAGGAGCGATTATCAGACAAAAATTTGACACCGAGCCACGTAAGGACAGGTGAAAAAAAGCAAAGTGGGAGGCTTAAGGAGCGTCTTAAAGGAGGAGAGTCGGAGAAGTTTAGGGAGGGAATTCCAGAGTTTCCAGGCCCGGTGAGTTGAAGGCACGGCCGCCAATGGTGGAGCGATTAAAATCAGGGGATGCGCAAGAGGCCAGAATTGGAGAAGCGCCGAGATCTCGGAGGGTTGTAGGGCTGGAGGAGGTTACAGAGATCTCAGGAGGGTTGTAGGGCTGGAGGAGGTTACAGAGATAGGGAGGGTTGTGGGGCAGGAGGAGGTTACAGAGATAGGGAGGGTTGTGGGGCAGGAGGAGGTTACAGAGATAGGGAGGGTTGTGGGGCTGGAGGAGGTTACAGAGATAGGGAGGGTTGTAGGGGGCTGGAGGAGGTTAAAGAGATAGGGAGGGTTGTAGGGGCTGGAGGAGGTTACAGAGATGGGGGGGGCGAGGGCTGGAGGAGGTTACAGAGATAGGGAGGGTTGTAGGGGCTGGAGGAGGTTACAGAGATAGGGAGGGTTGTAGGGCTGGAGGAGGTTACAGAGATAGGGAGGGGTGTCGGGGCTGGAGGAGGTTACAGAGATAGGGAGGATTGTAGGGCTGGAGGGGGTTACAGAGATAGGGAGGGGTGTAGGGGCTGGAGGAGGTTACAGAGATAGGGAGGGTTGTAGGGCTGGAGGAGGTTACAGAGATAGGGAGGGTTGTGGGGCTGGAGGGGGTTACAGAGATAGGGAGGGGTGTAGGGGCTGGAGGAGGTTACAGAGATAAGGAGGGTTGAGGGGCTGGAGGGGGTCACAGAGATAGGGAGGGGTGTCGGGGCTGGAGGAGGTTACAGAGATAGGGAGGATTGTAGGGCTGGAGGGGGTTACAGAGATAGGGAGGGGTGTAGGGGCTGGAGGAGGTTACAGAGATAGGGAGGGTTGTAGGGCTGGAGGAGGTTACAGAGATAGGGAGGGTTGTGGGGCTGGAGGGGGTTACAGAGATAGGGAGGGGTGTAGGGGCTGGAGGAGGTTACAGAGATAAGGAGGGTTGAGGGGCTGGAGGGGGTCACAGAGATAGGGAGGGGCAAGGCCATGGCGGGATTTGAAATCAAGGATGAGAATTTTTAAATCGAGGCGTTGCTGGAATATATTCGCTAGAGTTGAGAAGAATGAGAGGGGATCTCATTGAAACTTATAAAATTCTAACAGGACTAGACAGACTAGATGCAGGAAGGATGTTCCCGATGGCGGGGGAGTCCAGAACCAGGGGTCACAGTCTAAGGATAAGGGGTAAGCCATTTAGGACAGAGATGAGGAGGAATTTCTTCACCCAGAGAGTGGTGAACCTGTGGGATTCTCTACCACAGAAGGCAGTTGAGGCCAATTCATTAAATATATTCAAGAAGGAGTTAGATATGTTTCTTAAGGCTAAAGGGATCAAGGGATATGGGGAGAAGGCAGGGACAGGGTACTGAATTTGGATGATCAGCCATGATCTCATTGAATGGCGGAGCAGGCTCGAGGGGCCGAATGACCTACTCCTGCTCCTATCTTCTATGTTTCTATGAAAGATGAGGCGCTGTTCCTCGAGTTTACGTTGAGCTTCATTGGAACAATGCAAGAGGCCGAGGATGGTGAGGTCCGAGTGGGAGTGGAGCGGAGAATTAAAGTGACAGGCGACCGGAAGCTCGGGGTCACCCTTACGGGTTTCCAGCATCCGCAGTATTTTGCTTTTGTATTTGTAATCCTGAGGCCTGGACTAATGATCCGGAGACTTCGACGGCAGCTGTGGGAAATTAAATTCAGTTAATTAAATAAATCTGGAATAAAATGCTAGTATCAGTAATGGTGACCATGAAACTACCGGATTGTCGAATAAACCACTAATGTCCTTCGGGGGAGGAAATCTACCGTCCTTACCCGGTCTGGCCTACGTGCGACTCCAGAGCCATAGCAGTGTGGTCGACTCTTAACTGTCCTGGTTAACTGGTTGTACCAAACAGCTGCAGAGAAGTATCGCCACACGGGCTGCAGTGGTTCAGGAAGGCGGCTCACCACCACCCTCGTGAGGGGCAACGAGGGACGGGCAATAAAATGCTGGGCCTTGCCGGCGACGCCCGCGTCCCGCGGACGAATAATAAAAAGATATAAATGCAAAGCTGCTGTCAAAGGGATCAGTGGAAAGGCAAAAACACACAAACCTGATTGCCAAGAGACCAGCGAATCACTCCACTCCAGGATTTCGATATGGCGATTAACCGACGCAGCGCTCAGCATCAGCCCACGTACTAGTGGTTCACAAAGGTCGGTGTCTAATTTAACATCTTTTAGGAACATTACTTTGCTTTTTAACTGGTACGGCGCATAGTAACTTAGATGTGTACAACCATACCTTGGAGTGGACCCATGGTATATACAGGATGTGGTGCACAGATTTGTGGGGATATTATATAGCACTTTGGGGGTGGGGGGAGAGAAGCATTCGTGCTGTACAAATTCTGTAGGTTGTGATGCAGCGCTACCACCAGGCTTCGTTGGTGGAGAAGGTGGCACGACTCTCTTCAGACCAGCATCGAGTACAGGAGCAAGGATGTCTTGCTGCAGTTGTACAGGGCCTTGGTGAGACCACACCTTGAGTATTGTGTGCAGTTTTGGTCGCCTTATCTGAGGAAGGATGCTCTTGCCATGGAGGGAGTGCAGCGAAGATTCACCAGATTGATACCTGGGATGGCAGGACTGACGTACGAAGAGAGATTGGGTCCCATTAGGCTTATACTCGCTGGAGTTTAGAAGAATGAGAGGGGATCTCATTGAAACTTATAAAATTCTAACAGGACTAGACAGACTAGATGCAGGAAGGATGTTCCTGATGGCGGGGGAGTCCAGAACCAGGGGTCACAGTCTAAGGATAAGGGGTAAGCCATTTAGGACTGAGATGAGGAGGAATTTCTTCACCCAGAGAGTGGTGAACCTGTGGAATTCTCTACCACGGAAGGCAGTTGAGGCCAACTCATTAAATATATTCAAGAAGGAGTTAGATATATTTCTTAAGGCTAAAGGGATCAAGGGATATGGGGAGAAGGCAGGGACAGGGTACTGAATTTGGATGATCAGCCATGATCTCATTAAATGGCGGAACGGGCTCGAGGGGCCGAATGGCCTCCTCCTGCTCCTATCTTCTATGTTTCTATCAGCAGAATGCAGACACAAGGCAAAGGTTGCGGTTCCATTCCTATATATTCCGACCCCGGCAGTTTGCCCTCAACCACCCCCACCTCCAGCACAGCAGGGAGAACAGCATGGACCCAACTCCACTCCAGGACTCAACCCGAGCCGACACTCCCGTGCAGCATCGAGGGAGTGCTACATTGTCAGAGGTGCCACACTGTGGACGAGGCATCAAGCCAATGCCCTCGCCACCTGTTCCGATGGGTGTTGAAGATCCCACGGCACTATTCGACAAGGAGCAGCTCGGTATTCCGTCCTCCTGACCAACATTCTCCCCTGGGGCGAGGTTACACCCACCAGGAAAGATTGAACAGGCTGGGGCTCTTTCCTCTAGAAAAGAAGGCTGAGGGGTTGTGGTGATTAGTCTTTATGTTAGTAAGAAGTATTGTGATTGGTTGTTTGTTTCCTGCCTTGGGATATATGCTGTAATCTCATTGTTAGTTGATGTCATGTGATTTGTGGTGGCCATCTTAAATTCAGTTCTCTCTAGTCATTGTTGGAGACTGGTGTTGAAAGATGTGCTACTGGGTTTTTAAAGTTAATAAAGCCTAGATTAGAAAGGCAAATCTATTCTTTATCTCAATTTATTAACTTTTTATCAGAATGGAGCGATATCTTCAACCGGAACGATTCAATGCTGACCCTAATTCTGCAGGAGTGGATGATAAATGGAAACATTGGTATTGTACATTTACAAACTTTTTGGGTGTGTTGGAACAAGAGTCTCTGAATAAACTAAATATGCTGATCAACTACATTGCTCCGGATGTGTATAAGTATATTTTGGACTGTAAAACTTACGAATTGGCTATTTCTACATTGGAGAAGATTTTTGTTAAACCAAAGAATGAGGTATTTGCACGTTACCTTCTATCTGCCCGTAGGCAGCAGGTGGGAGAATCTTTGGATACTTATTTACAAGCACTTCGGCACCTTGGTGCTAACTGTAATTATAAAGCCGTGACGGCCGAAGAATATAAGGAAGAATCGGTACGGGATGCTTTTATTAATGGACTACTGTCTAGATCAATTCGTCAGCGGTTGTTAGAAAATAAGACTTTGGATCTCAAGAGTGCTTTTGAGCAAGCTTCTACATTGGATATGGCTCAGAGAAGTTCGGATTCTTATGCTCTTTCTAATCGGCCTGTGACTGTGGTTTCGGCAGTTCCGGACGAAAAGGAATTAGGTGGACTTAATGGGAGTGGTTTACTAGATTCTGAAATAGTTTCTACTCCAACAGCTCCACCTTTTACTTCGGCGGCTGTTGCCTCTAGGATTCAGAAGTGTTATTTTTGTGGGAACGTCCGGCATCCTCGTTTGAAGTGTCCTGCCCGGGAGGCTGTATGTAGTAAATGCGGCAAGAGAGGTCATTATGCACGTGTTTGTAAATCATTAGGTTCAATTACCTCCTCTTCTGCGACTATTCAACCTGTAGAGAGGGCGTTTATTGCATCAATTTCTGCTGCATTTGCTCATGGCCTAAACAAAGCTATAGTTATGGCCCAAGTTAATGGGTTAGAAGTGAAGGCTCTCATAGATACGGGCAGTACCGAGAGTTTTATAAGTCTTCAGTTTGTGAAGGAAAAGTGTTTGAAAATCTTGCCTGTTACTTATCAGGTGTGTATGGCTCAGACGACCCTTACTTCACAAGTAGCTGGTTGTTGCCTTGTGAAGTTGATTCTTCTAGGTAATACGTATACTGATATACGCTTATCTGTTTTGCCTAATCTTTGTGCGGATATTTTGATTGGTCATGATGTGCTTAAATTACACGAGAGTCTTAGTCTTTCGTTTGGAGGGACTAAGCCACCCTTATCCATTTGTGGATTAACTTCTTTATCCATTTCTCCATTATCACTTTTTTCCAATTTGATGCCGGAATGTAAGCCAATTGCTACCAAGTCAAGAAGGTATAGCAGTCAGGATAGAGAATTTATTAATTCTGAAGTCCAACGTCTTTTATTGGAAGGAATCATTGAACCTAGTTGTTCGCCTTGGCGGGCTCAGGTAGTTGTCACCACTAACGAGAGGCATAAGAAACAAATGGTGATAGACTACTCTCAAACTATTAATAGGTATACTCAATTAGATGCGTACCCTTTGCCTAAGATTGATGAGCTTATCAACAAAGTATCTCAGTATAAGTTTTTTAGCACTATTGATTTAAAGAGTGCTTATCATCAGATTCCTATTGTTAAGAGGGATCAACCATATACAGCCTTTGAGGCTGGTGGAAAGCTGTATCAGTTTTGCCGAATACCATTTGGTGTTACTAATGGTGTTGCTTGTTTTCAACGGGCAATGGATGCTTTTATAAGTGATAACTCTCTCTCTGACACCTTTTCATATTTAGATGATATCACGGTGTGTGGTAAATCAAGGGTGGAGCATGATTCTAATTTAGAAAGATTCCTTCAAGCTGTGGAAAAAGTTGGTTTAACTTTTAATAAAGAGAAGTGTTTCTTTTCGACTACTGAGGTAAATCTACTGGGGTATATTATCTCGGGAAATAAGATTAAACCAGATCCAGAACGTCTGCGACCATTGATCGATTTACCTTATCCTACTAATTCTAAGGCTTTGCAACGAGTTGTTGGACTGTTTTCTTACTATTCTAATTGGATTGCAAACTTTTCGCAGAAGATCTGGCCCCTTATACGGGTTACGACATATCCTCTATCATGGGAGGCCAGGACATGTTTTGATAAATTTAAAAAGGATATCCTAGGAGCAGTTGTGCATTCTATTGATGAGCAGGTTCCCTTTGTGATTGAGACGGATGCTTCTGATTTTGCAATTGGGGCTACTCTGAACCAAAATGGAAGACCTGTGGCCTTTTTCTCACGTACTTTGAACAATAGTGAAAAAAGGCATTCTTCAATAGAGAAAGAGGCATATGCAATAGTAGAAGCACTGCGTAAATGGAGACATTATTTATCGGGGCGACATGTCACGTTGGTAACCGATCAAAAATCTGTGTCCTTTATGTTTGATGTTAAACATTTTGGAAAGATTAAAAATGATAAAATAATGAGGTGGAGGATTGAGTTGGCATGTTACCATTTTGATATAGTTTATCGTCCGGGGAAGGATAATGTTGCTGCTGATGCACTGTCGAGGGCTTATTGTTCTGTGATTCACGGAGATACGCTTATTAATCTTCACAATGCCTTATGCCATCCTGGGGTTACGAGGATGATACACTTCGTACGCAGTAAGAATTTGCCCTTTTCAGTTGAAGACGTCAAGCGGATGACTTCATCATGTTCTATCTGTGCTCGGTGTAAACCGAATTTCTTTAAGCCTCAACGAGCTCATCTTATAAAGGCTACTTCTCCTTTTGAACGTCGATTTTAAGGGGCCTCTTCCTTCAACTACTCAAAACCGATATATATTTACTGTTGTGGATGAGTTTTCAAGGTTCCCTTTTGCTTTTCCTTGCGCAGATTTATCAGCTGCTACAGTTATCAAATGTCTGACTCAACTTTTTGTTATCTTTGGGATGCCTGCGTATATCCATTCGGATCAGGGAAGTTCTTTTATGTCTTCCCAGTTGAAGGAATACCTTCAGAGTCGGGGAATTTCTACTAGTAGAACTACCCCGTATAATCCCCAGGGTAATGGACAGTGCGAACGATACAATGGGGTGATCTGGAAGGCAGTTATGTTGGCTTTGACATCCCGGAACCTTAAGAATACACAGTGGGAAATGGTACTGCCTGATGCCCTGCATTCCATTAGATCATTGCTTTCAACGGCTACTAATGTGACCCCCCCATGAAAGGCTCTTTAACTATCCGCGGAGATCTACTACGGGATATTCGGTACCTTCATGGCTTACTATGCAGGGACCTGTGCCGCTTCGACGCCATGTTAGATTGTCAAAATATGATCCTTTAGTGGAGGAGGTGGAGCTGTTGGAGGCAAATTCCCAATATGCTCATATTCGATTCCAAGATGGGAAAGAAAGTACCGTCTCAATTAAAGACTTGGCTCCTTGTGGTGGCCAGCCCTCTTCTGAGGATATTAACAATAGTCATGATTCAGATAATGTGGATGCTGTTACAGATACTACGAATATTTCCAATCCGATTGCAGATAATTATACTTCTATTAGTCAGCCCTCGATGGATGTTTATGACCGTCCCAGTTTACCTCCTGATGGGATTTCTAATCTGGAAACCGTTGAGAATCGGGATATGGATAGCCTTCCTGCAGTAGATACATCCGTGTCTCCTGGTGTGGGAGGGCAAGGAATTTCACCAAGGTTAAGAAGGTCGACACGAACAAGATATCCGGTCGACCGATTGAAAATGGACTTTTAAATTGATAGTGGTGTTTTAAAATTGTTGAAATATTATATTATATTGTTTTAGTTGAGAGATACTTAATACTTATGTGCAATGTTACTATTTGTTGTTGTCACTTAGTATTGTGTCATGTTGAATAGTTTTATTCTTGTCTGTGCATAGTTTTAGTTGTAAATAATTAATTATAAATTGTAAAGGTTATTTAGGTTGGAGTATATTTTAAAAGGAGGGGTGAATGTGGTGATTATTCTTTGTTAGTAAGAAGTATTGTGATTGGTTGTTTGTTTCCTGCCTTGGGATATATGCTGTAATCTCATTGGTAGTTGATGTCATGTGATTTGTGGTGGCCATCTTAAATTCAGTTCTCTCTAGTCATTGTTGGAGACTGGTGTTGAAAGATGTGCTACTGGGTTTTTAAAGTTAATAAAGCCTAGATTAGAAAGGCAAATCTATTCTTTATTTCAGGGGCGACCTGGAAGAGATCTTTTATTATGAAAGGGTTCGCTAGGGTAGATGTAGAGAAGATGCTTCCACTTGTGGGGGAGACCAGAACTAGGGGCCATCAATATAAGACAGTCACTAATAAATCCAATCGGGAATTCAGGAGAAACTTCTTTACCCAGAGAGTGGTGAGAATGTGGAACTCGCTGCCACAGGGAGTGGTTGAGGTGAATAGCGGAGATGCATTTAAGGGGAAGCTGGATAAACACATGAGGGAGCAAGGAATGGAAGGATATGCTGATGGGGTGAGATGAGGTAGGGTGGGAGGAGGCTCGTGTGGAGCAGAAACACCGGCACGGTGCAGTGGGGCCGAATGGCCTGTTTTCTGTGCTGTACGCTCCATGTAAACACCAAAAACAGATTAACTGATCATTCATCCCATTGCTGGCACAGAATGGCTACCAGTTGGTCAGTCACTGCCTTGAGGGTCAAAGTAATTTATTGTGTTAAGTGCTAGGAGGCGTTCGGAAGACATAAGTGTATTAAATGTCTTTCGTTTATACATTGACTTATCACATTAGACCTGCTCACAGTGGGGGTTCAAGGTAGGGCCGCCACCCATCTGAGTTTGGACTGGACAGTCTGGTTTATGCGTGAACTGTACAGAAATTTCTAGATTGCAAAACACGTCAAAAAAGTTGATATACATTCGAAAGTCACAACATGGAAGCAGGCCATTCGGTCCAACCAGTCCCTGCCTGTGTTTAACCTCCATGCGGGCAAACAGTCCCTGCTCCCATCACCCTTTATTCCTCATCCCCTGTCCATTCTAATCCTGAATGTTGAGCTAGTTACTGCCTCAGCCACTACCCCCAGGAGTGAATTCCACAGCCTCCCGACCTGCTTGTGTAGAAGTTTCTCCTGCCCCTTCTGTTCGAAATCTCTTACATTTAAGCTCGGGGCTGTTGTTTCGTAGGGCGGGAAAAGCTCGCCGTGGGATGTCTCGTTAAGAAGGCAAATGGTATGTTGGCCTTCGTAGCGAGAGGGTTTGAGTACAGGAACAAGGATGTCTTGCTCCAGTTGTACATGGCCTTGGTGAGACCGCACCTTGAGTATTGTGTGCAGTTTTGGTCGCCTTATCTGAGGAAGGATGTTCTTGCCATGGAGGGAGTGCAGCGAAGATTCACCAGGCTGATACCTGGGATGGCAGGAATGACGTATGAGGAGAGATTGGGTCGATTGGGTTTATACTCACTGGAGTTTAGAAGAATGAGAGGGGATCGCATTGAAACTTATAAAATTCTAACAGGACTAGACAGACTAGATGTAGGAAGGATGTTCCCGATGGCGGGGGAGTCCAGAACCAGGGGTCACAGTCTAAGGATAAGGGGTAAGCCATTTAGGACAGAAATGAGGAGGAATTTCTTCACCCAGAGAGTGGTGAACCTGTGGAATTCTCTACCACAGAAGGCAGTAGAGGCCAATTCATTAAATATATTCAAGGAGGAGTTGGATATATTTCTTAAGGCTAAAGGGATATGGGGAGAAGGCAGGGACCGGGTACTGAACTTGGATGATCAGCCATGATCTCATTAAATGGCAGAGCAGGCTCGAGGGGCCGAATGGCCTACTCCTGCTCCTATCTTCTATGTTTCGGCTATCCATTCGATGGCCTCCCGAGAGGCTGAGTGTGGAGGAATGCACGGATCTTTGTGGGCAGGTTGATGCATTCCACGGTCGCGGCCGCACTCCCGGGTCGTCCCTTGTCTTGCGCTTGCGCGCCCTGTGCGGACTGGGCTGAGCGCTGTCCGCTGTCTTCGAGGGAGGTCGAAGCCAGGGAGCGCCGCTGTTGGCTCAGTGGCGAATCTTTACGGGTCCCGCGATTCCGTCCATCTCGAGGGCAAAATTTTTCATCTTTGCCACGTGGCGGCAATCTTATGGACGAGCAGCGAGTTCCCATCAGGATAACAAACAGCAAAACTCCCCGTGGATCTGGGATACCGTGCAGCCCTAGGCATAAGCCGATCAGGATTATTTTTTTATTATTATTCGTATATGGGATGTGGGCGTCGCTGGCAAGATCCAGCATTTATTGCCCATCCCTAATCGCTCTCGAGAAGGTGGTGGTGAGCCGCCTTCTTGAACCGCTGCAGTCCGTGTGGTGAAGGTGCTCCCACAGTGCTGTTGAGGAGCGAGTTCCGGGATTTTGACCCAGCGACGATGAAGGAACGGCCGATATATTTCGAACTCAGGATGGTGCGTAACTTGGAGGTGGTGGTGTTCCCATGCGCCTGCTGGCCTTGTCCTTCTAGGTGGAAGAGGTCGCGGGTTTGGGAGGTGCTGCCGAAGAAGCCTTGGCGAGTTGCTGCAGTGCATCTTGTAGATGGTGCACACTGCAGCCACGGTGCGCCGGTGGTGGAGGGAGTGAATGTTTAAGGTGGTGGATGGGGTGACAATCAAGCGGGCTGCTTTGTCCTGGATGGTGTCGAGCTCCTTGAGTGTTGTTGGAGCTGCACTCATCCAGGCAAGTGGAGAGTATTCCATCACACTCCTGACTTGTGCCTTGTAGATGGTGGAAAGGCTTTGGGGAGTCAGGAGGTGAGACACTCGCCGCAGAATACCCAGCCTCTGACCTGCTCTTGTTGCCACAGTATTTACGTGGCTGGTCCAGTTAAGTTTCTGGTCAATGGTGACCCCCCAGGATGTTAATGGGGGGATTCGGCGATGGTAATACCGTTTAATGTAAAGGGGAGGTGATTATTACTACACGCTGGTGCAAAAGGTGCTCGCTATTGACCAGTAAATGGCCATCTCTTACCATGAGTACAAGCAAAAACAATATGTACACACTTCAGTTACAAAAAAAAAACTTAATGCTTTATTATCTCCAAAAATGGTGGATCATTTATCAGCATTGTCCTCCGACACAGACTCCCCCCGGTCGTTTTAGACACTTATTTACACCAGCACTTTGCAAAAAAATGTGTTTTAGTCCACAGATTCCCCGAAACCCGGGCAGGGTACAGACAGAAACTTGGCATCCGACACGGTTTCGGGACCGATTCGCCACATGCCCCTGCACTTGATTCGCTGGGGAGTTCCATCCAACGTGAACAGAGGACGCTTGGGACCACGAGACGCAAGCAGCCACCCCGTCTCTGCCGAGGTCGCCCACTGCTGCCGGGGTAAGAGGTGGCAATCGCCCGCTGGCGTCGGTTCTTCCTGCGTGTGCCCAGCACTGAGCGCCAGCAGGCGAGCCGACACTGCACCCAAAGCTTGACCGACCCCAGCACGCTTTCTAGGCCAGAGAGTGGCCCCGAAACCAATTGCAACGCCCCCAGACAAGGGAGGGGGTTCGAATCTGGCCTGTCCAGCTCAGCGACCAACCAATTCAAGCTGGCGCACAACATCTCGATCCAAAATACAGGGGAGCCGCGCTGTCGCCTCGTTTGACCCGTAACTTGCCCCGTTCTCGACCTCACTCCCACCCCCCGCCACCCCCGGACAAGGAGGAAATGAACCTAAACTCCGAACACTACATTCAGCCATCACAACAGTAATTTTTTTTAAAAAGGCAGAAATCATGGCGTTCTGCCACAGCTCAATACACAATTCCACGGCCCGCCCCTCTCCCCGATGAAAGCAGTCCCGTCGCAGCAGTCCTGCAGCTGGGCAAGCGCCTGCACTGCTGTGAGCTCACCGCTTGGATAGTCAGCTCCTTGTTCTGCACAGGCACACGTTTTTTTTAAAAAGTATTTACAAGATGTGCATCCACTAGGATTTTGACAGTTCTAGTTTCAGATTTGCTGGAGCACGCTCCAAAAAAACCACGAAGTCCTGAGTAATTGAATTTTTTTTTTTTTTTTTTTTTAAACTTGATTTTGTTCCATACCCGCTTTCAGTTTCTGCCCCGTTACCGGGACGGCAAGTACGCTGCAGCCAAGCTGCGGGCACCTGGCTCCGCCAGGCACAAGTGGAGCGCGTCTGTGCTCCCTGCTCGCCGAAGGGCACAGGGAGATGGAAGTATCTTCTGCGGAAGTGCTCCAAAATGACGCAATATCAAAAGGGGGGGGGAAAGAGATGTATCTACAATCCTACCTCGGGCGCCACAGACACGGAACTGCCCTCGAACACCCTCATCCAAATAAGGGTGCGACGCGCATGCGTCGGCAGGCTATTAGACCAGAGAGTCACTGGAGAGCAATTCTCAGCAACCCTGCCTGATTCCCACCCCCCAACAATCCCGCACTATCGGCTGAAGCCGAACGCAACAGTCCTGCGGAGCTCGGTCAGCAGCGGGATCACAGCCTGGGAACATTCCCCCTGTTTTGGCCCAGTGCTATACCAGGCACTATTACGAGCAACCGGGGTTCCCTAATCGGCCTGTTTTATGCTTTATAACGAGTGGTTAAGAGGCAGCGAGGAAGGAGACAGGTTTTTGTGGGCCCTGTTAAAACATTATGGCGTTTACCCGCCACACCCCACAAATAGACGAGCAGCAATGGCTAGATTGCTCCAGTCACATCATTAAGTGTACATCTTTCCCCGCTTATGCTATTCGGCTATGCGGCAATTCAGTACACGTGCTTCTCCTTCGAGTGCACGCCTCCCAGACTCAGGGCGTATAAAAAAAACAACCCCCCCCCCACCCCCCCCAAAACTTTAACACTTTCTTTGATCAAACTGCAATCTCCAAGCTCCACCTCAGATCACGCACGATTCAGGATTAGATCTTGCACCGCCTCAGAGCATCGCTTCATCTGGTTTTCACCCACGTCATTCTACTCAACTTGATCCGCCATACGAGATCCAGAATTTTCACACATGTAACAAAAAAGTAAGAGACGCCTCCCCCCCCACCCCCCCCACTTCGCAACGCGGCGCACAGTTTGCGACTGCGCCAGGCCGCACGCAGCGCCTACCAGAACCGGTGACCCGCAGTCCGAAATGGAGCTTGGAGGGTTTTGCGCTTTCAAAATGGACGCCCGGTTACAATCAGTTTTTCAGCTCTCAAACTTCAGACAGATCACTAACTTGTTTTCCCAGACACTCCGGCGTCCCGACACTCAAGACACAAACGCTACGATCGTTCGGCTTGGGACAGTGGGGGGGAAAAACAAAAACGCAAGACTCCCGCCTTAGAGCTACAATGTGTTGCACCGGGTAGGGGGCAGGCAGGTAGGTCTCGTTTCTCCATTAATGCCGGCCGGAAATTGTGCCGCTGCTGGTAGGAGAGCACGTTAAGCATCGTAGGGTCTCGCTATTCAACAATGCACCCACAGCAGCTTAAGTTCCACCGCCCTTGCACCCCCCCCCCCCCGTCAGAAACCAATGCAAACTTCAGGTTTCTTTTAAAAACTGATTTTTAAAAACACAAAAAAACTAAAAAACTTTCCATAAATACAGGAAATTAATATTTATTCGATAACTAGTTTCCTTCGGTCCTTGCATGGCTGGTGTTGAGGTTTCAAGCTCCGGGCTTAGGTGAGCCACCAGTACAGTCCACAGGTCAGGGACCTTTCCACCCCCCCTCCCTCCCACCCCATCTGAATAGGGACAGCCTGCTCTGCCTCCAAACTAGGGTTCTTAGCTCCGACCAACCCTTAGGAGAATGTTACTCCATTCCTCTTGAACACAGAGGCAGCAGTGAGGATGTTTTTTTCTTGTCGGTTGCAGTAACTTTCGAGGGCGGGTTCGAGCTGCCACGCTGGACCAGCAGATACCTGAACTCCCTTCCCCGCACGTCAGTCAAACCCATTCATCCCTGACCCAGAAGGCGGCGAAGAAGCCTGAATTGGCCGCACCCAGTCTAAAAAAAAAAGTCACATTCAGCCACCCTCTTGCAACCTAAAGAGTTCTCCGGTTCTTTACTGTTCAAACAAAAAGCGACTTCCCCTTCTGGCTTTGTGGGGTTTGTTTTTTGTTTCCTCCGAGGTTTCTTTGGCCGACCTTTCACCGTTCTCTCATTTCATGTTTTTTTGTTTGTCTGTTTTACCTCAGGCGGGCGAGCCACAAAAAATAAGGTGGCGTCGTTCAAGGAACCTTCTTCTGGCCCGAGCCCGATTTCCGCCCTTCTTTCGCATCCCTGCACTTCTCGCAGAAAAAGACGTCGGGGACGTTGGACTTGCGGATCTTGGCGCAAGACAGGTGGATCCAGGTGTTGCACTGGTTGCACTCGATCATCGGCCGGCCCGCAAAGGGCTTCTGGCAGTAACACGTCACCAGGCCCCAAGAGTCATCGTCTGGAATGAACACAAGGGCAGCAGTCAACTTCAGCTTAAAAAAAAACCCAGCTAAAACCTCCCCCCGCCCCGACACAGACCACGGTTTGGGGGGAGGGGGGGGAGGCCGTTCAGCCTGCCCCATTCCCACTCAGACCTCACCGTACTCGGGCTCTTGCATTGTTCCACAGAAGCTCAGCGTAAGCTCGAGGAACAGCACCTCATCTTCCGATTAGGCACTTTACAGCCTTCCGGACTCAATATCGAGTTCAACAATTTCAGATCATAACCTCGGCCCCTATTACAGGAAACTTTGTTATATCCGGCACCGACGGGACCGAGCTGTTGCCGATCTATCAAAACTGCCAGACATACCAGCGTTAATGTTGAAGCATATGGAGGTTTTCATCTCCGTATCTGACAACAAACACTGTTGCTTAGCAACAGCTTCTAAACTGTCGGCCCGTACCTTGGAAGCGTCTCTGTAGCTTAGCAACAGCTTCAGAGAGACTTTCCAGAGCCCGACTGTTGGAAAAAAAAAAGCCACGAGAAGAAAAAACCTAACAAAACGGCTCCTGATTTCGAGGTTTCCGAACATACAACCTCCAGGTAAACCAAAGTTTCCTGTATATTTTAATATATTTTTTATCCACACCTTTGGTTTGTGCCTTTTCCATTTTTTTCTCTCCCTCATTCTACCAGCGCATTTCACACTTCATCGAGAGCCATCCTTTTGTCTCTTTACCTGCCCTATTACCATCTCCTCTCGCCTTGACTATCACTTCACTTCCCTTTTGTTCTTTCATCCCCTCCCCCATTTCCCAGCCCCCAAACTGGCCTTTTAATCCGTCCTGCCTTTTTTTCCCCTCTCAGTTCTGACGAAGGGTTTCGACCCGAAACGTTGACTCCGTTTCTCTCTCCACGGACGCTGCCCTGGCCTGCTGAGGTTTTCCAGCGTTTTCGGTTGTTATTTCGGATTTGCAGCATTCGCAGTATTTTGCTGTCGTTCAGCCCGCTTCGTTCTCCTCAGAACACCAACCCCGCCTGCCTCCCATCGGCACGCCGCTGGGGCCCGCAGGCTATCCGTTCGACCCGCAACCCCCGAGTCATACTTGAGCCTGAAGTCAGCATCCGACCATGAATCTGCGCCATTGACTGGGACCGCCTATTTCCACCTCCGTAACGACACCTGTCTTAGCTCGTCCGCTGCTGAAACCCTCATCCCTGCCTTTGTTACCTCCAGACTTGACTATTCCAACGCACTCCTGGCCAGCCTCCCACATTCCACCCGACGTAAACTTGAGCTCATCCAAAACTCGGCTGCCTCGTGTCCTAACTCGCCCCAAGTCCAGTTCACCCATCGCCCCCTGTGCTCACTGCCCCGTGTCCTAACTCACACCCAGTCCCGTTCACCCATCACCCCCCGTGCTCACTGCCCCGTGTCCTAACTCACACCCAGTCCCGTTCACCCATCACCCCCTGTGCTCACTGCCCCGTGTCCTAACTCGCCCCAAGTCCAGTTCACCCATCACCCCCCGTGCTCACTGCCCCGTGTCCTAACTCACACCCAGTCCCGTTCACCCATCACCCCCTGTGCTCACTGCCCCGTGTCCTAACTCACACCCAGTCCCGTTCACCCATCACCCCCCGTGCTCACTGCCCCGTGTCCTAACTCACACCCAGTCCCGTTCACCCATCACCCCCTGTGCTCACTGCCCCGTGTCCTAACTCACACCCAGTCCCGTTCACCCATCACCCCCTGTGCTCACTGCCCCGTGTCCTAACTCACACCCAGTCCCGTTCACCCATCACCCCCTGTGCTCACTGCCCCGTGTCCTAACTCACACCCAGTCCCGTTCACCCATCACCCCCTGTGCTCACTGCCCCGTGTCCTAACTCACACCGAGTCCCGTTCACCCATCACCCCCTGTGCTCACTGCCCCGTGTCCTAACTCACACCCAGTCCCGTTCACCCATCACCCCGTGCTCACTGCCCCGTGTCCTAACTCACACCCAGTCCCGTTCACCCATCACCCCCTGTGCTCACTGCCCCGTGTCCTAACTCACACCCAGTCCCGTTCACCCATCACCCCCTGTGCTCACTGCCCCGTGTCCTAACTCACACCCAGTCCCGTTCACCCATCACCCCGTGCTCACTGCCCCGTGTCCTAACTCACACCCAGTCCCGTTCACCCATCACCCCCTGTGCTCACTGCCCCGTGTCCTAACTCACACCCAGTCCCGTTCACCCGTCACCCCGTGCTCACTGCCCCGTGTCCTAACTCACACCGAGTCCCGTTCACCCATCACCCCGTGCTCACTGCCCCGTGTCCTAACTCACACCCAGTCCCGTTCACCCATCACCCCCTGTGCTCACTGCCCCGTGTCCTAACTCACACCCAGTCCCGTTCACCCATCACCCCCTGTGCTCACTGCCCCGTGTCCTAACTCACCCCAAGTCCAGTTCACCCATCGCCCCCTGTGCTCACTGCCCCGTGTCCTAACTCACACCCAGTCCCATTCACCCATCACCCCCTGTGCTCACTGCCCCGTGTCCTAACTCACACCCAGTCCCGTTCACCCATCACCCCGTGCTCACTGCCCCGTGTCCTAACTCACACCCAGTCCCGTTCACCCATCGCCCCCTGTGCTCGCTGCCCCGTGTCCTAACTCACACCCAGTCCCATTCACCCATCACCCCCTGTGCTCACTGCCCCGTGTCCTAACTCACACCCAGTCCCGTTCACCCATCACCCCGTGCTCACTGCCCCGTGTCCTAACTCACACCGAGTCCCGTTCACCCATCACCCCGTGCTCACTGCCCCGTGTCCTAACTCACACCCAGTCCCGTTCACCCATCACCCCCTGTGCTCACTGCCCCGTGTCCTAACTCGCCCCAAGTCCAGTTCACCCATCGCCCCGTGCTCACTGCCCCGTGTCCTAACTCACACCCAGTCCCGTTCACCCATCACCCCCTGTGCTCACTGCCCCGTGTCCTAACTCACAGAGTCCCGTTCACCCATCACCCCCTGTGCTCACTGCCCCGTGTCCTAACTCGCCCCAAGTCCAGTTCACCCATCACCCCCTGTGCTCACTGCCCCATGTCCTAACTCACACCCAGTCCCGTTCACCCATCACCCCCTGTGCTCACTGCCCCGTGTCCGAACTCACACCCAGTCCCGTTCACCCATCACCCCCTGTGCTCACTGCCCCGTGTCCTAACTCACACCCAGTCCCGTTCACCCATCACCCCCTGTGCTCACTGCCCCGTGTCCTAACTCACACCCAGTCCCGTTCATCCATCACCCCCTGTGCTCACTGCCCCGTGTCCTAACTCACACCCAGTCCCGTTCACCCATCACCCCCCGTGCTCACTGCCCCATGTCCTAACTCACACCCAGTCCCGTTCACCCATCACCCCGTGCTCACTGCCCCGTGTCCTAACTCGCACCCAGTCCCGTTCACCCATCACCCCGTGCTCACTGCCCCGTGTCCGAACTCACACCCAGTCCCGTTCACCCATCACCCACTGTGCTCACTGCCCCGTGTCCTAACTCACACCCAGTCCCGTTCACCCATCACCCCGTGCTCACTGTCCCGTGTCCTAACTCACACCCAGTCCCGTTCACCCATCGCCCCCTGTGCTCACTGCCCCGTGTCCTAACTCACACCCAGTCCCATTCTGCCATCACCCCCTGTGCTCACTGCCCCGTGTCCTAACTCACACCCAGTCCCGTTCACCCATCACCCCCTGTGCTCACTGCCCCGTGTCCTAACTCACACCCAGTCCCGTTCACCCATCACCCCCTGTGCTCACTGCCCCGTGTCCTAACTCACACCAAGTCCCGTTCACCCATCACCCCCTGTGCTCACTGCCCCGTGTCCTAACTCACCCAGTCCCGTACACCCATCACCCCCTGTGCTCACTGCCCCGTGTCCTAACTCGCACCGAGTCCCGTTCACCCATCGCCCCCTGTGCTCACTGCCCCGTGTCCTAACTCACACCCAGTCCCGTTCACCCATCACCCCCTGTGCTCACTGCCCCGTGTCCTAACTCACACCCAGTCCCGTTCACCCATCACCCCCTGTGCTCACTGCCCCGTGTCCTACACTGGCTCCCGGTTAAGCAACGCCTCAATTTCTTGTTTTCAAATCTCTCCACGGCCTCGCCCCTCCCTATCTCTGTAACCTTCTCCAGCCACCCCCCCCCACCCCCCCGAGATATCTGCGCTCCTCTAATTCTGGCCTCTTGAGCATCCCCGATTTTAATCACTCCACCATTGGCGGCCGTGCCTTCAGCTGCCTGGGCCCCGAGCTCTGGAATTCCCTCCCTAAACCTCTCTGTCTCTCTCCCCTCCTTTAAGACGCTCCTTAAAACCGACCTCTTTGACCAAGCTTGTGGTCACCTGTCCTAATATCTCATGTGGCTCGGGGTCAAATTTTGTTGGATAATCGCTCCTGTGAAGCGCCCTGGGACGTTTTACTACGTTAAAGGTGCTATATAAATGCAAGTTGTTGTTGGTGTAAGCGCTTTACAGCCAATGGAGTACTTGTTGAAACGTGGTCACTGTTGTATTGTAGGAAACGCGGCATCCAATTTGCGCACAGCAAGCTCCCACAAACAGCAATGTGATAATGACCAGATAATCTGTTTTTGATATGGTTGATTGAGGGATAAATATTGGCCCCAGGACACCGGGGTAAACTTTGAAATAGTGCCATGGGATATTTTACATCCACCCGAGGGGGCAGACATGCCCTCATTTTAACATGTCATCTGAAACACGGCACCTCCCTCAGTACTGCCCCTCCGACAGTGCGGCGCTCCCTCAGTACTGCCCCTCCGACAGTGCGGCGCTCCCTCAGTACCGCACATCCGACAGTGCGGCGCTCCCTCAGTACTGCCCCTCCGACAGTGCGGCGCTCCCTCAGTACTGCCCCTCCGACAGTGCGGCGCTCCCTCGGTACTGCCCCTCCGACAGTGCGGCGCTCCCTCGGTACCGCCCCTCCGACAGTGCGGCGCTACCTCGGTACCGCCCCTCCGACAGTGCGGCGCTCCCTCAGTACCGCCCCTCCGACAGTGCGGCGCTCCCTCAGTACTGCACCTCCGACAGTGCGGCGCTCCCTCAGTACTGCCCCTCCGACAGTGCGGCGCTCCCTCAGTACTGCCCCTCTGACACTGCGTCGCTCCCTCAGTACTGCCCCTCCGACAGTGCAGCGCTCCCTCAGTACTGCCCCTCCGACAGTGCAGCACTCCCTCAGTACTGCCCCTCTGACACTGCGTCGCTCTCTCAGTACTGCCCCTCCGACAGTGCAGCGCTCCCTCAGTACTGACCCTCCGACAGTGCAGCGCTCCCTCAGTACTGCCCCTCCAACAGTGCGGCGCTCCCTCGGTACTGCCCCTCCGACAGTGCGGTGCTCCCTCAGTACTACCCCTCCGACAGTGCGGCGCTCCCTCGGTACCGCCCCTCCGACAGTGCGGCGCTCCCTCGGTACCGCCCCTCCGACAGTGCGGCGCTCCCTCGGTACCGCCCCTCCGACAGTGCGGCGCTCCCTCAGTACTGCGCTCCCTCAGTACTGCACCTCCGACAGTGCGGCGCTCCCTCAGTACTGCCCCTCCGACAGTGCGGCGCTCCCTCAGTACTGCCCCTCCGACAGTGCAGCACTCCCTCAGTACTGCCCCTCTGACACTGCGTCGCTCTCTCAGTACTGCCCCTCCGACAGTGCAGCGCTCCCTCAGTACTGACCCTCCGACAGTGCAGCGCTCCCTCAGTATTGCCCCTCCGACAGTGCGCCACTCCCCCAGTACTGCCGCTCCGACAGTGTGGCGCACCCACAGTACTGCACTGGAGTGTCAGCCTAGAGTTTTGTGCCTGCTGTTGCTGGCTTTATCACAAAAGGTGCTGATATTATTTCAACTCCATTACAGTGGGATTAATTCCTTCAAAAGCCAATACCCTCAGTGATGCCAGCACCTTCTTACCGCTGTGCATACCAAATCTCTTCATCCACCCCTGACCACCACCCAACAGCACTGAACTCAAAATCCTTGAGCTGGTTCACAACATCCATCCACGGCCTTGCCCCGCGCTCTCTCCGCAATGGCCTGCAGCCCTAAACCCCAGTACCTGCCCTTCAGCCACCCAACTCTGGCCTCCGGTGCATCCCTTGCCTCCGTTATCGGTGGCAGAGCCTTCAGCCAAATCGCCCCGAGGCGGAATTTAAAAAAAAAAAATGGTGAGGAACTATTAAATGATGGTGTTCAGAGAGATTTAGGCGTCCTCATACAGGAAACACAGAGTTAGTATGCAGGTACAGCAAGCAATAAGGAAGGCAACCCCACGTTGGCCTTTATCGCAGGAGAGTTGGAGTATAAGAGTGAGGAAGTCTTGCTACAATTGTACAGGGCCTTGGTGAGACCACACCTGGAGTACTGGGCACAGTTCTGGTCTCCTTATCTAAGGAAGGATATACTTGCCTTAGAGGCGGTGCAACGAAGGTTCACTAGATTGATTCCTGGGACGAGAGGGCTGTCCTATGAGGAGAGATTGTGTAGAATGGGCCGATACTCTCTGGAGTTTAGAAGAATGAGAGGTGATCTCATTGAAACATACAAGATTCTGAGGGGGATTGACAGGGTAGATGCTGAGAGGATGTTTCCCCTGGCTGGAGAGTCTAGAACCAGGGGTCACAGTCTCAGGATAATGGGTCGGCCATTTAGGACTGAGATGAGGAGGAATTTCTTCACTCAGAGGGTGGTGAATCTTTGGAATTCTCTGCCCCCGAGGGCTGTGGAGGCTCAGTCGTTGAGTATATTCAAGACAGAGATCGAGAGATTTTTGGACTCTACGGAAATCAAGGGATATGGGGACCAGGCGGGAAAGTGGAGTTGAGGTCGATGATCAGCCATGATCTTATTGAATGGCGGAGCAGGCTCGAGGGGCCGAATGGCCGACTCCTGCTCCTATTCTTATGAATAGCCCAGTGAGTAAAACGTCCAACCCAGTACACCAGAGGCACACGGGCCGAAAACATCACCGGCTCGATCGCTGGTCTGTGTTGAGGTGGAAGCTTTGACCGCGCTCAATCGGCTCTGATGGACGGGTCACATTGTCCGCATGCCCGATACGAGACTCCCAAAACAAGCGCTCTACTCGGAGCTCCGGCACGGCAAGAGAGCCCCAGGTGGGCAGAGGAAACGCTTCAAGTACACCCTCAAAGCCTCCTTGAAAAAGTGCAACATCCCCCACCGACACCTGGGAATCCCTGGCCCGAGACCGCACAAAGTGGAGAAGCATCTGGGAAGGCGCCGAACACCTCGAGTCTCTTCGCCGGGAGCAAGCGGAAGCCAAGCGCAGGCAGCGCACGTCAACCCAAGCACCCCACCCACCCACCCCTTCAACCACCGTCTGCCCCAACCTGTGACAGAGACTGCAGGTCCCGCATTGGACTCATCAGTCACCTGAGAACTCATTTTTAGCGTGGAAGCAATTCATCCTCGGTTCCGAGGGACTGCCCAAGAAGAAGGTTGATGTCAGCCATGGCAGTACTGGGAGAAGAACTAGTCTCAGTGTCCTTAAACTCAGGAGAAGGGGAGGCTGGGGGGGTTGCTCAGATTGCAAGCCAGCAACTCCTATTGAAAGCAGCATCCATTGGGGACATCAAGTGAGGATAGGACAAGGCTCGACGAGCAAAGAGCTGCAATCATCCTGTCCAGGCTCCCTGAAGGAGGATGGAGGAGGTCCTGGAGAATCACTGGCAGCCATACCGCTGCACGAGTCACTACCTTCAGGAAAGGCAGCACCAGATTGTAACAAACCATGTCTCGGGACATGGGTCAATGCCCCGGAGTGGGGGGGTGTTATGAATCTTATGATCCATGAAGAAAGACTCATGAAATAACACTGGACGGCCAGCTGGTGGCGCCGTCCAAGGAGTATAAATACTCGGGCGTGGGCCCCAGCTTGGCTCAGGGACATTTTGTAAGACAGGAACTAGTGAAGTACAACTAGACCTCCATATTCTGAAACAAGTTGATTAAAGCCTTGCTTTATACAAACCAAGTGTGTAGTGAGTTTTATTACGTCAGGGGGTCCATCCACGTTTCAGCCAACTGAGGACAGGCAAAAAGATGGCCATCAGCAGTGGAGCGGAGAAGGGAAATAGCAAAGTTGGGAAAGGCAAAGAGAAGGGTTTTGAAGAGACTATTCAAAGCAGGAAAGAAGTCGGGAGGCAGAGATCAGTAAGGTCAGTCTCTGAGAATTACTTTTAGGGACAGACAACTGGAGAGGAGATAGATTTGAAGGCAAGAAAAGGTGGCGAGTGATGCCTTGTGCCCGCTCACGTATAACCTACTGGTACACACACGCAATTACATCGACGCAACAGACTTCTCAACAAAGCACAAAGCCAGCTCAGACCCAGGCAAGACAGGCACAGGACACCACCTAGTGCTCTCATGGGAGAACTGACATTGGAGAATTTGCACACAGCTAGTTCTCACAAACAGCAGTGTGATAATCACCAGATAAGCTGTTTTAGTGATGTTGGTTGAGGGATAAATATTGGCCCAGAACACCAGGGAACTCCCCCCTGCTCTTCTAATTAGTGCCGTGGCATCTTTTACATCCACCTGAGAGCAAACGGGACCTCGGTTTAACGTCTCATCTGAAAGACGGCACCTCTGACAGTGCGGCTCTCCCTCAGTACTGCCCCTCCGACAGTGTGGCGCTCCCTCAGTACTGCCCCTCCGACAGTGCGGCACTCCCTCAGTACTGCCCCTCCGACAGTGCGGTGCTCCCTCAGTACTGCCACGCCGACAGTGCGGCGCTCCCTCAGTACTGCCCCTCCGACAGTGCGGCGCTCCCTCAGTACTGCCCCTCCGACAGTGCGGCGCTCCCACAGTACTGCCACGTCGACAGAGTGGCGCTTCCTCAGTACTGCCCCTCCGACAGTGCGGCGCTCCCTCAGTACTGCCCCTCCGACAGTGCAGCGCTCCCTCAGTACTGCCCCTCCGACAGTGCGGCGCTCCCACAGTACTGCCACGCCGACAGTGCGGCGCTCCCTCAGTACTGCGCTCCCTCAGCACTGCCCCTCCGACAGTGCGGCGCTCCCTCAGTACTGCCCCTCCAACAGTGCGGCGCTCCCTCAGCACTGCACTGGGAGTGTCAGCCTAGGTTCTTGAGCCCAAGTCTCTGGAGCGGGACTTGAACCCACAACCTTCTGAATGTTGAATTCCAGTCAAAACTGGAGACAAAAGGACAGTGTATAAAACCTGCCAAATTATACTCGGTGTTTCTTATTAAGAACCGGAAAGGGGGCAAAAACATTCTGTCCAAACTGACCTGATTCCACCATAATATCTTCGTCCATTATCCGGGTTTCGCCTTCGCTGGAGCTGGTATCACCCTCGTGACTATTTCCCATACTGAGGCACTCTTTGATTTCCATTTGATAGTTCTCGGTGAAAGCGGCCTCTGGGCCTGGTCGCAGAGGCTCGGCGAGGAAGCTCGCTTTCACCACCTCCTCGTCCGAGTCTGTTTCGCTCAGCGAGCTCTTGATCTTTTTCTCGGCCCTCTCTTTCTTCAGCTTGCGTTTCTTGCTGCGCTTAATGCGGGCGAAGCCGGACTTCTCGCCGTCCGGCGCCCCCCGCGGCTTCTCCACCTCCGGGCTCCAGCGCTTGCCCTTTCTCTCCTTCTTCTTCTCCTCGGGGCCCGGGTAGAGGGAATCCTTCAGCTTCAGCCGGTCCAGCAGCACGCCGTCGGGCTTGAGGCGGTGGAACCCGTTCTTCTTGGAGGACTTGGCCTTCTTCACAAAGTTGTGGATCGCGTCGAAGTCGACGGACTGGGTGGAATCCCAGCTGTCGCTGTCCACGACGCTCTCCGTCCTGATGGGAGAGTTTGAACTCGATGGCGTCCAGTCGCATTCCTGCAGTTTAGAAGACAAACAAAGGGAGGAGTCACACTGAAATTACAGGTTATGGAATCTGCAAGAGGTCTGAACGTTAGCCCTTCCTCATCTGCAGTATTTGCACCTCGCAGGAACACACGAACTAGGAGCAGGAGTCGGCCATTCGGCCCCTCGAGCCTGCTCCGCCATTCAATAAGATCACAGCTGATCATCGACCTCAACTCCACTTTCCCGCCCGATCCCCGTATCCCTCGATTCCCACAGAGCCCCAAAATCCGCCAATCTCGGCGTTGAATTTCTTTTTTTTTTTATTCGTTCCTGGGATGTGGGCGTCGCTGGCAAGGCCAGCATTTATTACCCATCCCTAGCTGCCCTCGAGAAGGTGGTGGTGAGCCACCTCCTTGACAACTGAGCGACGCGCTCAGCCATTTCAGCGGGCAGTTATGAGTCGACCGCACTGCTATGGGTCTGGAGTAGGCCAGGCCGGTAAGGGCATCAGTGAACCAGATGGGTTTATTACGCCAATCCGGTAGTTACGAGGTCACCATTACTGATGCTAGCTTTTGATTCCAGATTTATTTAACTGAAAAATGCTGCCGTGGTGGGATTTGGATCATTAGTCCAGTAACACAGCCGTTCCTTACTCATCGACTAAGCATCCACAGCCCTCTGGGGTTAGAGAATTCCAACCATTCCCAAACCTCCGAGTGGGTCTGAAACTGAAACAAACACATGCACCACCCAGTCTCGGATTGAGCCGTGCAAAGTGCAAGGACCCCGATTCAATCTTTGATCGACACTGGAAAGCGTGCACAGGTTGGCGCTTAGCAAAGCATAGTCAGCGACTGTCTCGATAATAGCACCGGGCTGTAAAGTACCTCCCATCCACAAAGCAGGGCCCCACAATCAGTTGGGCTGTTTTTGGTGATGTTGCTTGAGGGAAGGATATTGGCCAGGACACTGAGAGAATGCCCCGGCTCGTTTCCGAATCGCGCCACTGGATCCGTTACATCCAACTGAGCAGGCAGGCGGGGCCTCGGTTTATCGTCCTACCCGAGAGATGGCACCTCCGATAATGCAAAACCCTCAGTACTGCAGGGGGGGTGCCCGCCGTGGCTCAGTGGGTAGCACCCTCGCCTCCGAGTCAGAAGGTTGTGGGGTCAAGTCCCACTCCAGAGACTTCAGCACAAAAATCCACACCGACACTCCAGTGCAGGACTGTCGGAGGGGCAGTACTGAGGGAGCGCCGCACTGTCGGAGGGGCAGTACTGAGGGAGCGCCGCACTGTCGGAGGGGCAGTACTGAGGGAGCGCCGCACTGTCGGAGTGGCAGTACTGAGGGAGCGCCGCACTGTCGGAGGGGCAGTACTGAGGGAGCGCCCCACTGTCGGAGGGACAGTACTGAGGGAGCGCCGCACTGTCGGAGGAGCAGTACTGAGGGAGCGCCGCATTGTCGGAGGGGCAGTACTGAGGGAGCGCCGCACTGTCGGAGGGGCAGTACTGAGGGAGCGCCGCACTGTCGGAGTGGCAGTACTGAGGGAGCGCCGCACTGTCGGAGGGGCAGTACTGAGGGAGCGCCCCACTGTCGGAGGGACAGTACTGAGGGAGCGCCGCACTGTCGGAGGAGCAGTACTGAGGGAGCGCCGCACTGTCGGAGGGGCAGTACTGAGGGAGCGCCGCACTGTCGGAGGGGCAGTACTGAGGGAGCGCCGCACTGTCGGAGGGGCAGTACTGAGGGAGCGCCGCACTGTCGGAGGGGCAGTACTGAGGGAGCGCCGCACTGTCGGAGGGGCAGTACTGAGGGAGCTCCGCACTGTCGGAGGGGCAGTACTGAGGGAGCGGCGCACTGTCGGAGGGGCAGTACTGAGGGAGCGCCGCACTGTCGGAGGGCAGTACTGAGGGAGCGCCGCACTGTCGGAGGGGCAGTACTGAGGGAGCGCCGCACTGTCGGAGGGCAGTACTGAGGGAGCGCCGCACTGTCGGAGGGGCAGTACTGAGGGAGCACCGCACTGTCGGAGGGGCAGTACTGAGGGAGCACCGCACTGTCGGAGGGGCAGTACTGAGGGAGCACCGCACTGTCGGAGGGGCAGTACTGAGGGAGCGCCGCACTGTCGGAGGGCAGTACTGAGGGAGCGCCGCACTGTCGGAGGGGCAGTACTGAGGGAGCGCCGCACTGTCGGAGGGGCAGTAATGAGGGAGTGCCGCACTGTCGGAGGGACAGTACTGAGGGAGCGCTGCACTGTCGGAGGGGCAGTACTGAGGGAGTGCCGCACTGTCGGAGGGGCAGTACTGAGGGAGCGCCGCACTGTCGGAGGGGCAGCACTGAGGGAGCGCCGCACTGTCGGAGGGGCAGTACTGAGGGTGCGCCGCACTGTCGGAGGGGCAGTACTGAGGGAGCGCCGCACTGTCGGAGGGGCAGTACTGAGGGAGTGTCGCACTGTCGGAGGGGCAGTACTGAGGGTGCGCCGCACTGTCGGAGGGGCAGTACTGAGGGAGTGCCACACTGTCGGAGGGTCAGTACTGAGGGAGTGTCGCACTGTCGGAGGGTCAGTACTGAGGGAGTGTCGCACTGTCGGAGGGGCAGTACTGAGGGAGCACTGGACTGTCGGAGGGGCAGTACTGAGGGAGCGCTGCACTGTCGGAGGTGCAGTACTGAGGGAGCTCCGCACTGTTGGAGGTGCCGTCATTCAGAAGAGACATTAAACCGATGCCCCGTCTGCCCTCTCAGGTGGACATAAAAGATCCCGCAGCCGCTATTTCAAAGAAGAGCAGGGGGAGTTCTCCCCCGTGTCCTGGGGCCAATATTTATCCCTCAATCAACATCACTAAAACAGATGATCGGGTCATTATCACATTGCTGTTTGTGGGAGCTTGCTGTGCGCAAATTAGTTGCCGTGTTTCCCACATTACAACAGCGACTACACTTCAAAAAGTGCTTCATTGGTTGTAAAGCGCTTTGGGACGTCTGGTGGTGGCAAAAGGCGCTACAGAAATGCAAGTCTCTTTTTCTAGTGAGTAACGGCACTGCTTGGTGTAGCACGAAGCCACAATGACCAGAGGGTTCCAGCCAGGGTAGATATAAAGGCTGGGACGAGTTATCTGACCTCAGCCAGGCTGCAGATGCCGCACTACAATTGGCCCGAGTGTCCCTGGAAAATGGAAGCGGGGAGGGAAAGCCAGCCAGGGCTCCCGTCCCCGAGCTCTGTCCAGCTGCCCCGCGCTGGATAGATGTCTGGACATCGCGGGAGAGAGAATCCGGCTCGACTGCCGTGTCCCCATCCCGTGGTGGAACAACCTGCCAAGTCTGTCATTAGGTCTCCTACATTCTGCTGAAATGCCGAGAACAGTGGGTGCTGGCGGAGTCAGCTCCTTCCCAAGAGGATAGAAATTGAAGGAGTAAATCTTTAGCTTCCTCAACACACGCAGAGCATTCCAGGGATGCATCACTCCACCCTAACTCTCCCCGCAATGAAGGGGACATCATCTGAAAGCTTACATATTAACTTGCGCCGTTCACGCATAAAATACTTCGGTAGTGCTCAGTGCAGCAGGATCATCGGCACTGACCAAATTAGCCTGATATGCCCCACGCCTTAGTTCATTATTAACCGTCAGTATACACCGTGTGGTACCAGAAGAGGAATTAAAACATGGGTCATTGCACACTGGCTCATGAGAGCTTTGAAAAATCAGGCCACAATGTCAGGACCTTTGAAAACAAAGGGTCCCTTCATAATCGAGTTATTGTAGCTTTAGTGGCTGCACAGGAACAAGGATCCATTCTGGATGACTGCAGCACTAACCAAAGCACATCCCAACGTTGAGGGGCAGCACTGAGGGAGCGCCGCACTGTGGGAGGGGCAGTACTGAGGGAGCGCCGCACTGTGGGAGGGGCAGTACTGAGGGAGCGCCGCACTGTGGGAGGGGCAGTACTGAGGGAGCGCCGCACTGTGGGAGGGGCAGTACTGAGGGAGCGCCGCACTGTCGGAGGGGCAGTACTGAGGGTGCGCCGCACTGTGGGAGGGGCAGTACTGAGGGAGCGCCGCACTGTGGGAGGGGCAGTACTGAGGGAGCGCCGCACTGTCGGAGGGGCAGTACTGAGGGAGCGCCGCACTGTCGGAGGGGCAGTACTGAGGGAGCGCCGCACTGTCGGAGGGGCAGCACTGAGGGTGCGCCGCACTGTCGGAGGGGGCAGTACTGAGGGAGCGCGCCGCACTGTCGGAGGGGCAGTGCTGAGGGAGAGCCGCACTGTCGGAGGGGCAGTGCTGAGGGAGCGCCGCACTGTCGGAGGGGCAGCGCTGAGGGAGCGCCGCACTGTCGGAGGGGCTGTACTGAGGGAGCGCCGCACTGTCGGAGGGGCAGTGCTGAGGGAGCGCCGTGCCGCACTGTCGGAGGGGCAGTGCTGAGGGAGCGCCGTGCTGTCGGCGTGCCGCACTGTCGGAGGGGCAGTGCTGAGGGAGCGCCGCGCTGTCAGAGGGGCAGTGCTGAGGGAGCGCCGTGCTCTCGGCGTGCCGCGCTGTCGGAGGGGCAGTGCTGAGGGAGCGCCGCGCTGTCGGAGGGGCAGTGCTGAGGGAGCGCCGTGCTGTCGGCGTGCCGCACCGTCGGAGGGGCAGTGCTGAGGGAGCGCCGTACTGTCGGAGGGGCAGTACTGAGGGAGCGCGCCGCACTGTCGGAGGGGCAGTGCTGAGGGAGCGCCGCACTGTCGGAGGGGCAGTGCTGAGGGAGCGCCGCACTGTCGGAGGGGCAGCGCTGAGGGAGCGCCGCACTGTCGGAGGGGCTGTACTGAGGGAGCGCCGCACTGTCGGAGGGGCAGTGCTGAGGGAGCGCCGCACTGTCGGAGGGGCAGTGCTGAGGGAGCGCCGCACTGTGGGAGGGGCAGTACTGAGGGAGCGCCGCACTGTGGGAGGGGCAGTACTGAGGGAGCGCCGCACTGTGGGAGGGGCAGTACTGAGGGAGCGCCGCACTGTGGGAGGGGCAGTACTGAGGGAGCGCCGCACTGTCGGAGGGGCAGTACTGAGGGTGCGCCGCACTGTGGGAGGGGCAGTACTGAGGGAGCGCCGCACTGTGGGAGGGGCAGTACTGAGGGAGCGCCGCACTGTCGGAGGGGCAGTACTGAGGGAGCGCCGCACTGTCGGAGGGGCAGTACTGAGGGAGCGCCGCACTGTCGGAGGGGCAGCACTGAGGGTGCGCCGCACTGTCGGAGGGGCAGTGCTGAGGGAGCGCCGCACTGTCGGAGGGGCAGTACTGAGGGAGCGCGCCGCACTGTCGGAGGGGCAGTGCTGAGGGAGAGCCGCACTGTCGGAGGGGCAGTGCTGAGGGAGCGCCGCACTGTCGGAGGGGCAGCGCTGAGGGAGCGCCGCACTGTCGGAGGGGCTGTACTGAGGGAGCGCCGCACTGTCGGAGGGGCAGTGCTGAGGGAGCGCCGTGCCGCACTGTCGGAGGGGCAGTGCTGAGGGAGCGCCGTGCTGTCGGCGTGCCGCACTGTCGGAGGGGCAGTGCTGAGGGAGCGCCGCGCTGTCAGAGGGGCAGTGCTGAGGGAGCGCCGTGCTCTCGGCGTGCCGCGCTGTCGGAGGGGCAGTGCTGAGGGAGCGCCGCGCTGTCGGAGGGGCAGTGCTGAGGGAGCGCCGTGCTGTCGGCGTGCCGCACCGTCGGAGGGGCAGTGCTGAGGGAGCGCCGTACTGTCGGAGGGGCAGTACTGAGGGAGCGCGCCGCACTGTCGGAGGGGCAGTGCTGAGGGAGCGCCGCACTGTCGGAGGGGCAGTGCTGAGGGAGCGCCGCACTGTCGGAGGGGCAGCGCTGAGGGAGCGCCGCACTGTCGGAGGGGCTGTACTGAGGGAGCGCCGCACTGTCGGAGGGGCAGTGCTGAGGGAGCGCCGCACTGTCGGAGGGGCAGTGCTGAGGGAGCGCCGTGCCGCACTGTCGGAGGGGCAGTGCTGAGGGAGCGCCGTGCTGTCGGCGTGCCGCACTGTCGGAGGGGCAGTGCTGAGGGAGCGCCGCGCTGTCAGAGGGGCAGTGCTGAGGGAGCGCCGTGCTCTCGGCGTGCCGCGCTGTCGGAGGGGCAGTGCTGAGGGAGCGCCGCGCTGTCGGAGGGGCAGTGCTGAGGGAGCGCCGTGCTGTCGGCGTGCCGCACTGTCGGAGGGGCAGCGCTGAGGGAGCGCCGCGCTGTCGGAGGGGCAGCGCTGAGGGAGCGCCGCACTGTCGGAGGGGCAGTGCTGAGGGAGCGCCGCACTGTCGGAGGGGCAGTGCTGAGGGAGCGCCGCGCTGTCGGAGGGGCAGTGCTGAGGGAGCGCCGCGCTGTCGGAGGGGCAGTGCTGAGGGAGCGCCGCACTGTCGGAGAGGCAGAACCGCACTGTCGGAGGGGCAGAACTGAGGGATCGCCGCACTGTCGGGGGCGGTACTGAGGGAGCGCCGCACTGTCGGAGGGGCAGTGCTGAGGGAGCGCCGCACCGTCGGAGGGGCAGTGCTGAGGTGGCGCCGCACTGTCGGAGGGGCAGTGCTGAGGGAGCGCCGCACTGTCGGAGGGGCAGTGCTGAGGGAGCGTCGCACTGTCGGAGGGGCAGTGCTGTGGGAGCGCCGTACTGTCGGAGGGGCAGAACTGAGGGCGCGCCGCACTGTCGGAGGGGCAGTACTGAGGGAGCGCCGCACTGTCGGAGGGGCAGTACTGAGGGAGCGCCGCACTGTCGGAGGGGCAGTACTGAGGGAGCGCCCCACTGTCGGAGGGGCAGTACTGAGGGAGCGCCGCACTGTCGGAGGGGCGGTACTGAGGGAGCGCGGCACTGTCGGAGGGGCGGTACTGAGGGAGCGCCGCACTGTCGGAGGGGCGGTACTGAGGGAGCGCGGCACTGTCGGAGGGGCGGTACTGAGGGAGCGCGGCACTGTCGGAGGGGCGGTACTGAGGGAGCGCCGCACTGTCGGAGGGGCGGTACTGAGGGAGCGCCGCACTGTCGGAGGGGCGGTACTGAGGGAGCGCCGCACTGTCGGAGGGGCGGTACTGAGGGAGCGCCGCACTGTCGGAGGGGCGGTACTGAGGGAGCGCCGCACTGTCGGAGGGGCGGTACTGAGGGAGCGCCGCACTGTCGGAGGGGCGGTACTGAGGGAGCGCCGCACTGTCGGAGGGGCGGTACTGAGGGAGCGCCGCACTGTCGGAGGGGCGGTACTGAGGGAGCGCCGCACTGTCGGAGGGGCGGTACTGAGGGAGCGCTGCACTGTCGGAGGGGCAGTACTGAGGGAGCGCCGCACTGTCGGAGGGGCCGTCTTTCGGATGAAATGTTAAATCGAGGCCCTATCTGCCCTCTCGGGTGACGTAAAATTACCCATGACCACTATTTCGAAGAGCAGGAGTGTTATCCTCAATGTCCTGGGCCAATATTTATCCCTACAACAGACTATAAAAAGACTTGCATTTTTAAAAAATTCGTTCATGGGACGTGGGCGTCGCTGGCACGTCCAGCATTTATTGCCCATCCCTAGTTGCCCTTGAGAAGGTGGTGTTGAGCCGCCACCTTGAACCGCTGCAGTCCATGTGGTGAAGATTTTTATACAGCGCCTTTCACGACCACCAGACGTCCCAAAGCGCTTTACAGCCAATGAAGTACTTTTTTTGGAAAGTGTAGTCACTGTTGTAATGTAGGAAACGCGGCAGCCAATCTGCGCACAGCAAGCTCCCACAAACAGCAATGCGATAATGACCAGATCATCTGGTTTTTAGTGATGTTGATTGAGGGATAAATATTGGCCCCAGGACACCGGAGGAGAACTCCC
>NW_028225182.1:52358586-52392381 GCF_052327205.1 Somniosus microcephalus | reverse complement strand
TAGGCCATTCAGCCCCTCGAGCCTGCTCTGCCATTCAATGCAATCATGGCTGATCATCCAAACTCAGTACCCTGTCCCTGCCTTCTCCCCATATCCCTTTAGCCTTAAGAAATATATCCAACTCCTTCTTGAATATATTTAATGAATTGGCCTCCACTGCCTTCTATGGTAGAGAATTCTACAGGTTCACCACTCTCTGGATGAAGAAATTCCTCCTCATCTCTGTCCTAAATGGCTTACCCCTTATCCTTAGACTGTGACCCCTGGTTCTGGACTCCCCCGCCATCAGGAACATCCTTCCTGCATCTAGTCTGTCTAGTCCTGTTAGAATTTTATAAGTTTGAATGAGATCCCCTCTCATTCTTTTAAACTCCAGCGAGTATAAGCCCAATCAACCCAATCTCTCCTCATACGTCATTCCTGCCATCCCAGGTATCAGTCTGGTGAATCTTCGCTGCACTCCCTCCATGGCAAGAACATCCTTCCTCAGATAAGGCGACCAAAACTGCACACAATAATCAAGGTGTGGTGCTCACCAAGGCCCCCGTACAACTGCCGCAAGACATCCTTGCTCCTGTACTCGAACCCTCTCGCTGCGAAGGCCAACATATCATTTGCCTTCTTAACCGCCTGCTGCACCTGCATGCTTATCTTCAGCGACTGGTGCACAAGGACACCCAGGTCTCGTTGCACTTCCCCTTCTCCCAATCTATTGCCGTTCAGGTAATAATCTGCCTTCCTGTTTTTTCCACCAAAGTGGATAACCTCGAATTTATCCACATTATACTGCATCTGCCATATCACCCATCCTGTCCAAATCATACTGGAGTTTCTCTGCATCCTCCTCACAGCTCACACGCCCACCCAACTGGTCCGCGCTGGTGTTTACGCTCCACCTCGCCCCAGCCGCGAATCCCTTCCATTCCTTTCTCCCTCATGTGTTTATCGAGCTTTCCCTTCATTGCATCTCTGCACTTTTTATTTGCAGGGGCTACGGAGAAAGGGGCGGAAGGGGGTGGAGAGTGGGACTAGCTGAAGTGCTCTTGCAGCAAGCCGGCACGGGCTCGACGGGCCGAATGGCCTCCTCCTGTGCTGTAACCATTCGATGATTCTGTGCGATTTGCCTCAACCACGCCCTTGTGGTAGTGAGTTCCACATTCTCACCACTCCCTGGGTAAAGATTTGTCGCACTCCCCCCCCCCCCCCCCCCAACCCCACACACTGATTTCTCTTCGTGTGTCAGCCGTGGTTCAGTTGGTTGCACTCGGCTCTTATAGTTTTAGTAAAGACAGACATTTTTTTTTATTTGTTCCCGGGATGTGGGCGTCGCTGGCAAGGCCAGCATTTGTTGCCCGTCCCTAACTGTCATTGAGAAGGTGGTGGTGAGCCGCCTTCTTGAACCGCTACAGTCCATGTCCAATTTCTCCAGCGCCTTTCACGAGCTCAAGACGTTCCACAACGCTTTACAGCCAATTAAGTACTTTTTTTTTTAAAGAAGTGTCGTCACTGTTGTAATGTCGGGAACGTGGCAGCCTATTTACGCACAGCAGAATCTGAGAAACAGCAATGTGATAATGACCAGATCATATGTTTTAGATGTTGATGGAGGGATAATATTGGCCCCAGGACACTGAGGATAACTTCTCTGCTCTTGTTCGAAATAGTGTCATGAGCGCGCAGACGGGGCCTCAGTTTAACGTCTTATCCGAAAGACGGTACCTCTGACAGTGTGGCGCTCCCTCAGTACCGCCCCTCCGACAGTGCGGCGTTCCCTCAGTACCGCCCCTCCGACAGTGCGGCGCTCCCTCAGTACCGACCCTCCGACAGTGCGGCGCTCCCTCAGTACCGCCCCTCCGACAGTGCGGCGCTCCCTCAGTACCGCCCCTCCGACAGTGCGGCGCTCCCTCAGTACTGCACCTCCGACAGTGCGGCACTCCCTCAGTACTGCACTGGGAGTGTCGGCCTGGATTATGCGCTCAAGTCTCTGGAGTGGGACTTGAACCCACGATCTGATGACTCAGAGGTGAGGGTGCTGCCCACTGAGCCCCGGCTGACACACTTAAAACAAAAGCAAAATACTGCGAAAGCTGGAAATCTAAAAACAGAGAATGGCGGAAATGCTCAGCAGGCCAGGCAGCATCCGTGGAGAGAGAGAAACAGAGTTGACGTTTCAGGTCGATGACCTTTCATCAGATGAAAGGTCACGGACCTGAAGCATTGGGGGTCATTTTAGCGTAAGTCGCCGGGCGGGAATCTCACGGGATCAGGCGCGTTGGCTAACTAACAGAAAAGAGAGTCGGGATAAATGGGTCATTTTCAGGTTGGCAAACTGTAACTAGCGGGGTGCCACAGGGATCAGTGCTGGGGCCTCAACTATTTACAATCTACATTAATGACTTGGATGAAGGGACCGTGTGTAATGCAGCCAAATTTGCTGATGATACAAAGATAGGTGGGAAAGTAAATTGTGAGGAGGATGCAAAGAATCTCCAAAGGGATATAGACAGGCCAAGTGAGTGGGCAGGAATCCGGCAGGTGGAGCATAATGTGGGAAAATGTGAGGTTATCCACTTTGGTAGGAAGAATAAAAAAGCAAATTATTATTTAAATGGGGAGAGATTACAGAATGCTGCGGTCCAGAGGGATCTGGGGGTCCCTGTGCATGAATCACAAAAAGTTAGCATGTAGGTACAGCAAGTAATTAGGAAGGCAAATGGAGTGTTGGCCTTTATTGCAAAGGGGAATGGAGTATAAAAGTAGGGACGTCCTGTTACAACTGTACAGGGTATTGGTGAGACCACACCTGGAGTACTGCGTACAGTTTTGGTCTCCTCATTTAAGGAGGGATATACTTGCATTGGAGGCAGTTCAGAGAAGGTCCACGAGGTTAATTCCTGAGATGAAGGGTTGTCTTATGAGGAAAGGTTGAGCAGGTTGGGCCTATACTCATTGGAGTTTAGAAGAATGAGAGGGGATCTTATTGAAACGTATAAGATTCTGAGGGGGCTCGACAGGGTAGATGCAGAGAGGATGTTTCCCCTCGTGGGGGAATCTAGAACTCGGGGGCACAGTCTCAGAATAAAGGGTCGCCCATTTAAATCGGAGATGAGGAGGAATTTCTTCCCTCTGAGGGTCGTGAATCTGTGGAATTCTCTTCCCCAGAGAGCTGTGGAGGCTGGGTCATTGAATATATTTAAGGTGGAGATAGACAGATTTTTGAACGATAAGGGAGTCGAGGGTTATGAGGAGCGGGCAGGGAAGTGGAGTCGAGGCCAGGATCAGATCAGCCATGATCTTATTGACTGGCGGAGCAGGCTCGAGGGGTCAAATGGCCGTCTCCTGCTCCTACATCTTATGTTCTTATGCTTTCCGCCGACTTCAGGCAGGGTGCAAAAACAAGCGTCACAAGCCAGCCCGTCAAGTTTCCTGGTGGTTGGGTTAGGTTTAAAATTACGCAGCCCGCCCCTCTCTCGCTCTCTCACCACAGATACCGCCTGGCCTGCTGAATGCTCCCTGGCAGTGTCTCAGTTTATAGTTCGGCGGAATTTAAACCCAGCTGAGAGACGTCTCAGCAAGTTCCTCTCTTTCCCTGCGAGGAGGGGGCAGAAAAGCACAGGGGGAACTGGGAACGATTCCAAGGAAGCAAGGGCTGCAGATGATGTGGTCAGCCACAGCAGAGCTGACATGGGGATGAAAGCGGGGCTTTAATGGGCAGCGACTAGGAGTATATAATTCTGCAGGAATGTGTCATCTGAGGCACCGTGGTTACTTTTTTGCAGACAGTGAATAATATGGTGGCGTGCAGCGAGCACTTTGGATCAGACGGGCAGACACTGGAGTACAGCAGCTCTTTGTGACTGACTGACGCTCTGATCTTGGTTTTTTTCATTCAGCGCGAAAAAAAATAATGAGGCGTTTTAAAACCTCCCGGATTTAAGTGATTTCCTTCATGGCTCAGATGGAACGTGACAACTGACTTCACTGCCCCGTGGCCAGAAAGGGTGGGGAGAAAGAAAGAGAGACTTGCATTTGTATAGCGCCTCTCACGACCATCGGACATCCCAAAGCGCTTTAGAAAGTACTTTTTGAAATGTGGTCACTGTTGTAATGTAGGAAACGCGGCAGCCAATTTGCGCACAGCAAGCTCCCACAAACAGCAATGTGATAATGACCAGATCATCTGCTTCAGGACTCATAAGAACATAAGAAATAGGAGCAGGAGTCGGCCATTTGGGCCCTCGAGCCTGCTCCGCCATTCAATAAGATCGTGGCTGATCATCGACCTCAACTATTTTAATATGATATAAGGCAGGAGCTGGCCAAAGTGGACTGGGATCAGCTACTTGTAGGAAAATCCACGTCAGAGCAGTGGGAGTCTTTCAGAAAGGAAATAGAGAGCGTACAGCGCCAACATGTTCCCGTAAAGGTCAAGGGTGGGACCAACAAGCCCAGGGAACCCTGGATGTCAAGGGATATACAAGAATGGATTAGGGAAAAAAGGGAGGCTTTTGGCAGATACAAAGGACTAAAAACAGTGGAAGCCCTAGAGGAGTATAGAAAGTGCAGGGGGGTACTTAAAAAAGAAATTAGGAGAGCGAAAAGGGGGCATGAAAAAACACAGGCGGGCAAAATAAAGAAAAATCCCAAGGTGTTTTATAAATATATTAAGGGCAAGAGGATAACCAGGGAAAGAGTAGGGCCTATTAGGGACCAAAGTGGCAATCTGTATGTAGAGCCGGAAGATGTGGGTGAGGTTTTAAATGAATATTTTGCATCTGTGTTCACTATGGAGAAGGACGATGTAGGCATAGAAATCAGGCAGGGGGATTGTGATATACTTGAACAAATTAGTATTGAGAGGGAGGAGGTACTAGCGGTTTTAGCGGGCTTAAAAGTGGATAAATCCCCAGGCCCAGACGAGATGTATCCCAGGCTGCTGTGTGAGGCAAGGGAGGAGATTGCAGGGGCTCCAACACAAATTTTCAGAACCTCTCTGGCCACAGGGGAGGTGCCAGAGGACTGGAGGACAGCTAACGTAGTACCATTATTCAAGAAGGGTAGTAGGGATAAACCAGGGAATTACAGGCCAGTGAGCCTAACATCAGTGGTAGGGAAATTATTGGAAAAAATTCTGAAGGACAGAATTAGTCTCCACTTGGAGAGGCAAGGATTAATCAAGGATAGTCAGCATGGCTTTGTCAGGGGGAGATCATATCTAACCAATTTGATTGAATTTTTCGAGGGGGTGACTAGGTGTGTGGATGAGGGTAGTGCAGTTGATGTAGTCTACATGGACGTCAGTAAGGCTTTAGACAAAGTCCCACATGGGAGACTGGTCAAGAAGGTAAGAGCCCACAGGATCCAGGGCAATTTGGCACAATGGATCCAAAACTGGCTTAGTGGCAGGAGGCAGAGGGTGATGGTCGAAGGTTGTTTTTGTGACTGGAAGCCTGTGTCCAGTGGTGTACCGCAGGGATCGGTGCTGGGTCCTTTGCTGTTTGTAGTGTACATTAATGATTTAGATATGAATGTAGGAGGTATGATCAGTAAGTTCGCAGATGACACGAAAATTGGTGGAGTGGTAAATAGCGAGGAGGGAAGCCTCAGGCTACAGGACGATATAGACGGGTTGGTCAGATGGGCAGAACAGTGGCAAATGGAATTTAACCCTGAAAAGTGTGAGGTGATGCATTTTGGGAGGACTAACAAGGCAAGGGAATACACAATGAATGGTAGGACCCTAGGAAGGACAGAGGATCAGAGGGACCTTGGTGTGCATGTACATAGATCCCTGAAGGCAGCAGGACAGGTAGATAAGGCGGTTAAAAAGGCATATGGGATACTTGCCTTCATTAGCCGAGGCATAGAATATAAGAGCAGGGAGGTTATGATGGAGCTGTACACAACGCTAGTTAGGCCACAGCTGGAATACTGTGTGCAGTTCTGGTCACCACACTATAGGAAGGATGTGATTGCATTGGAGAGGGTGCAGAGGAGATTCACCAGGATGTTGCCTGGGCTGGAGCGCTTCAGCTATGAAGAGAGACTGGACAGGCTGGGGATGTTTTCCTTGGAGCAGAGAAGGCTATGGGGGGACCTGATTGAGGTGTACATAATTATGAGGGGCATAGATAGGGTAGATAGAAAGGAACGTTTCCCCTTGGTAGAGGGGTCAATAACCAGGGGGCATAGTTTCAAGGTAAGGGGCAGGAGGTTTAGTGGGGATTTGAGGAAAAACTTTTTCACCCAGAGGGTGGTTGGAATCTGGAACTCACTGCCTGAAAGGGTGGTAGAGGCAGGAACCCTCACAACATTCAAGAAGCATTTAGATGAGCACTTGAAACGCCATAGCATACAAGGCTGCGGACCAAGTGCTGGAAAATGGGATTAGAATAGACAGGGCTTGATGGCCGGCGCGGACATGATGGGCCGAAGGGCCTCTTTCTGTGCTGAATAACTCTATGACTCTATAACTCCACTTTCTCCATATCCCTTGATTCCCTTAATATTCAAAAATCTATCGATCTCAGCCTTGAATATACTCAACGACTGAGCCTCCACAGCCCTCTGGGGTAGAGAATTCCAAAGATTCACCGCCCTCTGAGTGAAGAAATTCCTCCTCATCTCAGTCCTAAATGGCCGACCCCTTATTCTGAGACTGTGACCCCTGGTTCTAGACTCCCCAGCCCAGGGGAAACATCCTCCCTGCATCTACCCTGTCAAGCCCTGTAAGAATTTTGTATGTTTCAATGAGATCCCCTCTCATTCTTCTAAACTCTAGAGAATATAGGCCTAGTCTACTCAATCTCTCCTCATAGGACAGTCCCGCCATCCCAGGAATCAGTCTGGTGAACCTTTGTTGCACTCCCTCTATGGCAAGTATATCCTTCCTTAGGTAAGGAGACCGAAACTGTACACAATACTCCAGGTGTGGTCTCGCCAGGGCCCGATATAATTGCAGTAAGACATCTTTACTCTTATACTCAAATCCTCTTGTAATAAAGGCCAACATACCATGTTCTTTTCTAATTGCTTGCTGTACCTGCAGGTTAACTTTCAGTGATTCGTGTACAAGGACACCCAGGTCCCTCTGAACACCAACATTTCCCAATCTCTCACCATTTAAAAAATACTCTGCTTTTCTATTTTTCCCACCAAAGTGGATAATTTCACATTTCTCCAGATTATATTCCATTTGCCATGTTCTTGCCCACTCACTTAGCCTGTCTATATCCCCTTGAAGCCTCTTTGCATCCTCCTCACAACTTACATTCCCACCCAGCTTTCCATAGAAACATAGAAGATAGGAGCAGGAATAGGCCATTCGGCCCCTCGAGCCTGCTCCGCCATTTAATGAGATCATGGCTGATCATCCAAATTCAGTACCCTGTCCCTGCCTTCTCCCCATAGCCCTTGATCCCTTTAGCCTTAAGAAATATATCCAACTCATTCTTGAATATATTTAATGAATTGGCCTCAACTGCCTTCTGTGGTAGAGAATTCCACAGATTCACCACTCTCTGGGTGAAGAAATTCTTCCTCATCTCTGTCCTAAATGGCTTACCCCTTATCCTTAGACTGTGACCCCTGGTTCTGGACTCCCCGGCCATCGGGAACATCCTTCCTGCATCTAGTCTGTCTAGTCCTGTCAGAATTTTATAAGTTTCAATGAGATCCCCTCTCATTCTTCTAAACTCCAGCGAGTATAAGCCCAATCGACCCAATCTCTCCTCATACATCATTCCTGCCATCCCAGGTATCAGTCTGGTGAATCTTCGCTGCACTCCCTCCATGGCAAGAACATCCTTCCTCAGATAAGGCGACCAAAACTGCACACAATACTCAAGGTGTGGTCTCACCAAGGCCCTGCACAACTGTAGCAAGACATCCTTGTTCCTGTACTCGAACCCTCTCGCTACGAAGACCAACATACCATTTGCCTTCTTAACCGCCTGCTGCACCTGCATGCTTACCTTCAGCGACTGGTGCACAAGGACACCCAGGTCTCGTTGCACTTCCCCTTCTCCCAATCTATTGCTGTTCAGATAATAATCTGCCTTCCTGTTTTTGCCACCAAAGTGGATAACCTCGCATTTATCCACATTATACAGCATCTGCCATGCTTCTGCCCAATCACCCAACCTGTCCATATCATACTGGAGTTTCTCGGCATCCTCCTCACAGCACACACGCCCACCCAGCTTTGTGTCCTCTGCAAACTTGGAGATATTACATCTAGTTCCCTCGTCTAGATCATTAATATATATTGTGAATAGTTGGGATCCCAGGACCGATCCCTGCGGTACCCCACTAGTCACTGCCTGCCACTCGGAAAAAGAGCCATTAATTCCAACTCTTTGCTTCCTGTCTGCCAACCAGTTCTTTATCCAAGTCAGTACTTTGCCCCCAATCCCATGTGCCTTAACTTTACACGTTAATCTCTTATGCGGGACCTTATCGAAAGCCTTCTGAAAGTCCAAATACACCATTATCATCAGCAAACTTGGATATGTTACATTTGGTCCCCTCATCCAAATCATTGATATAGATTGTGAATAGCTGAGGCCCAAGCACCGATCCTTGCGGTACCCGACTAGTTACAGCCTGACAACCCCAAAATGACTCCTTTATTCCTACTCTCTGTTTTCTGTCCGTTAACCAATCCTCAATCCATGCTAGTATATTACCTCCAATCCCATGAGCCAATGGTGGAGCGAAGGAAGTGGCCTCACCCCTCCCTATCTCTGTAACCTCCTCCAGCCCAACCCTCCGAGATCTCGGCGCTCCTCCAATTCTGGCCTCTTGCGCATCCCCCGATTTTAATCGCTCCACCATTGCCGGCCGTGCCTTCAGCTGCCTGGGCCCTAAGCTCTGGAATTCCCTCCCTAAACCACTCCGCCTCTCTCTGCTCCTTTAAGACGCTCCTTAAAACCGACCTCTTTGAACATGGAAGGGGGGGGGAGGCGGGGGCGAGGCCATGGAGGGATTTGGAAACAAGGATGAGAATTTTTAAATGAAGGCATTGGTTGTCCGGGAGCCAGTGCAGGTCAGCGAGCAGAGGGGGTGATGGGTGAACGGGACTTGGTGCGAGTCAGGATACGGGCAGCTGAGTTTCAGATGTGGAGGGTGCAAGGTGGGAGACTGTTACACCTCCCCGACACCTGTCTGTGCATCGTTCACGCCTGTCCCTCCAGTCAGACATCTGTCGCTGGCCGCGCACCTCTCCACTGATGCTGTGACTGGACGTTGTAACTCTCCTGTGGTCGCAGACTTAACCTGAGGGCATCAGCTGATGGATCAGCAAGTCTCCCAGCCTCCCGCGCAGCTCCAACCTCTGACAGGGACAGACAAGGAGACAATTATGGCCGTCAGTGTCCCTTGAGGATCTGCCTCAGTCCATGGAAAGCAACCGTCTCTGTACCTAAGGCCGGATCGAGCTGAGGAACACAGGGGAATACAATCTCCACTCTATGTCTCGAATCTAAATAAATTCCACCGTGCAAACCCATCGAGAAACACACACATAGAAACATAGAAGATAGGAGCAGGAGTCGGCCATTCGGCCCCTCGAGCCTGCTCCGCCATTCAATGAGATCATGGCTGATCATCCAAATTCAGTACCCTGTCCCTGCCTTCTCCCCATAACCCTTGATCCCTTAGCCTTAAGAAATATATCCAACTCCTTCTTGAATATATTTAATGAATTGGCCTCCACTGCCTTCTGTGGTAGAGAATTCCACAGGTTCACCACTCTCTGGGTGAAGAAATTCCTCCTCATCTCTGTCCCAAATGGCTTACCCCTTATCCTTAGACTGTGACCCCTGGTTCTGGACTCCCCCGCCATCGGGAACATCCTTCCTGCATCTAGTCTGTCTAGTCCTGTTAGAATTTTATAAGTTTCAATGAGATCCCCTCTCATTCTTCTAAACTCCAGTGAGTATAAGCCCAATCGACCCAATCTCTCCTCATACGTCATTCCTGCCATCCCAGGTATCAGCCTGGTGAATCTTCGCTGAACTCCCTCCATGGCAAGAACATCCTTCCTCAGATAAGGCGACCAAAACCACAGCTGAACTCCACTCCCAAAAGGCAAAGCACCTGCATTTCTCCAGCGCCTTTCACCACCTCAGGACGTCCCAAAGCTCTTCACAGCCAATGAAGTACTTTTGGAAGTGTGGTCACTGTTGTAATGTGGGAAACGAGGCAGCCAATTTGCACACAGCAAGCTCCCACAGGCAGCAAACGTGGGAATGGGGCAGATCATCTGATTGCACCGCACCATCAGTCTTTCACAGAGAACTCATCATTTATAAATGGAGTAAAAGTGATCAGTGGCCTGTCAATCGGGTACAGTAGCAGTGGTTAGGTTCAATTAATTAAATAAATCTGGAATAAAAAGCTAGCATCAGTAATGGTGACCATGAAACTACAGGTTGGGCGATTGGGCAGATGCATGGCAGATGCAGTATAATGTGGATAAATGCGAGGTTATCCACTTTGGTGGCAAAAACAGGAAGGCAGATTATCTGAATGGCAATAGATTGGGAGAAGGGGAAGTGCAACGAGACCTGGGTGTCCTTGTGCACCAGTTGCTGAAGGTAAGCATGCAGGTGCAGCAGGCGGTTAAGAAGGCAAATGGTATGTTGGCCTTCGTAGCGAGAGGATTCGAGTACAGGAACAAGGATGTCTTGCTGCAGTTGTACAGGGCCTTGGTGAGACCACACCTTGAGTATTGTGTGCAGTTTTGGTCGCCTTATCTGAGGAAGGATGTTCTTGCCATGGAGGGAGTGCAGCGAAGATTCACCAGGCTGATACCTGGGATGGCAGGAATGACGTATGAGGAGAGATTGGGTCGATTGGGCTTATACTTGCTGGAGTTTAGAAGAATGAGAGGGGATCTCATTGAAACTTATAAAATTCTAACAGGACTGGACAGACTAGATGCAGGAAGGATGTTCCCGATGGCGGGGAGTCCAGAACCAGGGGTCACAGTCTAAGGATAAGGGGTAAGCCATTTAGGACAGAGATGAGGAGGAATTTCTTCACCCAGAGAGTGGTGAACCTGTGGAATTCTCTACCACAGAAGGCAGTTGAGGCCAATTCATTAAATATATTCAAGAAGGAGTTAGATATATTTCTTAAGGCTAAAGGGATCAAGGGCTATGGGGAGAAAGCAGGGACAGGGTACTGAGTTTGGATGATCAGCCATGATCTCATTGAATGGCGGAGCAGGCTCGAGGGGCCGAATGGCCGACTCCTGCTCCTATCTTCTATGTTTCTATGAATCTACTGGATTGTCGTAAAAACCCATCTGGTTCACTTATGTCTTTCAGGGAAGGAAATCTACCGTCCTTACCCGGTCTGGCCGATATATGACTCCAAACCCACAGCAATGTGGTTGACTCTTAACTGCCCTCTGAAATGGCGGCTCACCGCCACCTTCTCGAGGGCAATTAGGGACGGGCAATAAATGCCGGCCTTGCCAGCGACACCCACATCCCAGGAATGAATACATTTTTTTTTTAAATCTACTTTTCCACTCCTCTCCTCTCCAAATCCCCACGCACTTTCCACCACAGCTCACTGGGCAGTGATCGGGAGCGGGAAGCCCGGCTGATTGCCCCAGCCTGAGCCAGTGGCGCCAGCAGAGACGGGGTGGGTGCAACGCCCAGGCACAGCTCCGGGTCCCACCCGCGAGCGGCCTCGGTCGGTCACTGAACGGACTCAGGAAGCGACAACGCCAACAGGCTGCGACCAGTGTAACAGAGACCAGCACGGGTTATTTACACACCACCCACCCCCCGATAAAATAGCGCAATCCATTCATTTAATTCTCCACAAAATATACAGCCTCTCATTATGTACACAAACCTGTTATTTAACAAATAAATATTATCGGTAAAAAATGATCTGTACAGTGCTGGTGGAAAACTCGCTGCCCGCCCTCTCTGCAACTCCACACCCTCGTTCTCGGGAGAAGAGCCCGCTGATACTCGGCCAATCGCCTTCTCCCTGTGCTGCAGTCCTGGTCCGCTCGGATATCTGTCAGTGAAACATAACACACCAGTCATTTCCAGAGCCAGGGTCAGGGGGTAAGCATAGGAACAGGGGGAGGCCATTCAGCCCATTCAATGAGATCGTGGCTGACCTGTGACCTAACTCCATCCACCCGCCTTTGGCCCATATCCCTTAATGGCCCAGAACTTCGGGTCCCCACGGGTGAGTGCGCGCTGGGTACTCACCCGTAAGCCCAGTGGAAGTGCCGGTTTCGTGCGTGCACTGCGCATGCGCGGGAAACCGGAACTTCCGTTCCCCTGAAGGAAGGGGTTCAAAGGTGGAACGCATGCGCCGGAGAGGCAGCGCGTGCGCATCAAACTTACGTTTTTTTTGCAGGTTTCTCCGGGAGGGTAAGTCTCCAGGAGTTACACTTTTAAAAAGCAGGCGCAAGGCCTGTTTTTAACAAGGTAAGTGGTGAATTAATTAAAATTAAAACATTTTTTCCACAGGTTTATTATTTTTAAATACTTTAAAGAAAGGTAAGTTTATTTTTAGCCCCGTTAGAAAATATAATTAATTTTTTCAAAAATTTAAATTATTGTTTAAAATAGTTATTTCATGTAATTTATAGTTTATTTTAAAAATGCGATGGTTTAAAAAAAAATTATTTGAGGTTTTAGGGCTTATAGTATCTCTTATAATATTCTGGCATGGATAGAGGATTGGCTATCTAACAGAAGGCAGAGAGTTGGGATAAATGGTTCATTCTCAGACTGGCAATCAGTAACTAGTGGTGTTCCGCAGGGGTCAGTGCTGGGTCCCCAACTCTTTACAATCTATATTAACGATTTGGAGGAGGGGACCGAGTGTAACATATCAAAGTTTGCAGATGATACTAAGATGGGAGGGAAAGTAGTGAGTGAGGAGGACATAAAAAACCTGCAAGGGGACATAGACAGGCTAAGTAAGTGGGCAGAGATTTGGCAGATGGAATACAATACTGGAAAGTGTGAGGTTATGCACTTTGGCAGGAAAAATCATAGAGCAAGTTATTATCTTAATGGCAAGAAACTGGAAAGTACTGTAGTACAAAGGGATCTGGGGGTCCTGGTGCACGAAACTCAAAAGGTTAGTATGCAGGTGCAGCAAGTGATTAAGAAGGCCAATGGAATGTTGGCTTTCATTGCTAGGGGGATAGAATATAAAAATAGGGAGGCATTGCTTCAGTTGTACAAGGTATTGGTGAGACCGCACCTGGAATACTGCATACAGTTTTGGTGTCCATACTTAAGAAAAGACATACTTGCTCTCGAGTCAGTACAAAGAAGGTTCACTCGGTTAATCCCGGGGATGAGGGGATGGACATATGAGGAGAGGTTGAGTAGATTGGGACTCTACTCATTGGAGTTCAGAAGAATGAGAGGCGGTCTTATTGAAACATATAAGATTGTGAAGGGGTTGGATCGGGTGGATGCGGGGAGGATGTTCCCGATGATGGGTGAAACTAGAACTAGGGGGCATAGTCTTAGAATAAGGGGCTGCTCTTTCAAAACTGAGATGAGGAGGAACTACTTCACTCAGAGGGTGGTAGGTCCATGGAATATGCTGCCCTAAAAAGCTGTAGAAGCTACATCATTACATAAATTTAAAACAGAAATAGACAGTTTCCTAGAAGTAAAGGGAATTAAGGGTTACGGGGAGCGGGCAGGAATTTGGACATGAGTCTAGGTTCGGATCGGTCATGGCCCTGTGGGTAGCGGAGCGGGCCCAGGGGCCGTGTAGCCTGATCCTGCTCCTATTTCGTGTGTCTAATTCTGTTAGATTCAGGAGATGGTTCTGTGATAGTAGATTGGCGGTTAGGATCAGATCAGCCATGATCTTATTGAATGGCGGAGCAGGCTCGAGGGGCCGATTGGCCTACTCCTGCTCCTATTTCTTATGTTATGTTCTTCCTGTCAAACTTATGAATGAAGCATTCCCTGCTACCATTGGCTCTCCATGGCCCACGTGATCCCAGGGGACGCTTCGAACTAACTACGCACCTGGGATACGCAAGCACGGCGCGTCGGCAGTTGGAGGAGGCCCAGGATCGGAATCCCACGCGGGCCCACAGCTCAACGGCCGGCGCGCTAGGTAAGTGCAGGTCGGAGGCTTGCACCCGCGGGAAGCCCCCAACCCTAATTTCTGGGCCAATACCTTTGGTTAACAAAAGTCTACCAATCTCAGATTTAAAATTAACAATTGACCCAGCCTCAATCGCCGTTTGCGGAAGAGAGTGCCAAACATCTACCACCCTATGTGTGTAGAAATGTTTCTTAACTTCACTCCTGAAAGGTTCTGCCCAGCGAAATACTGAGCCCCACACAGCACAAAGGTTCCACATTGATACCCATAGGTGCCCCGCCCTGTGGGACTGGGCCCTTTCCCCCCCTCCCGCCGCACTGTGGGACTGGGCCCTTCCCCCCCGCCCCGCACTGTGGGACTGGGCCCTTCCCCCCGCACTGTGGGACTGAGCCCTTCCCCCCGCACTGTGGGACTGGGCCCTTCCCCCCCGCCCCGCACTGTGGGACTGAGCCCTTCCCCCCGCACGGTGGGACTGGGCCCTCCCCCCCGCACTGTGGGACTGGGCCCTTTCCCCCCCCCTCCCGCCGCACTGTGGGACTGGGCCCTTCCCCCCCGCCCCGCACTGTGGGACTGGGCCCTTCCCCGCCCTGTGGGACTGGGCCCTTCCCCCCCGCCCCGCACTGTGGGACTGGGCCCTTCCCCCCGCACTGTGGGACCGGGCCCTTCCCCGCCCTGTGGGACTGGGCCCTTTCCCCCCCTCCCGCCGCACTGTGGGACTGGGCCCTTCCCCCCCGCCCCGCACTGTGGGACTGGGCCCTTCCCCCCGCACTGTGGGACTGGGCCCTTCCCCCCGCACGGTGGGACTGGGCCCTCCCCCCCGCACTGTGGGACTGGGCCCTTCCCCCCCGCACTGTGGGACTGGGCCCTTCCCCCCCGCCCTGTGGGACTGGGCCCTTCCCCCCCGCCCTGTGGGACCGGGCCCTCCCCCCCGCACTGTGGGACCGGGCCCTTCCCCCCCGCACTGTGGGACTGGGCCCTTCCCCCCCGCCCTGTGGGACTGGGCCCTTCCCCCCCGCACTGTGGGACTGGGCCCTTCCCCCCCCTCCCGCCGCACTGTGGGACTGGGCCCTTCCCCCCCGCCCCGCACTGTGGGACTGGGCCCTTCCCCCCGCACTGTGGGACTGGGCCCTTCCCCCCGCACTGTGGGACTGGGCCCTCCCCCCCGCACTGTGGGACTGGGCCCTCCCCCCCGCACTGTGGGACTGGGCCCTTCCCCCCCGCACTGTGGGACTGGGCCCTTCCCCCCCGCACTGTGGGACTGGGCCCTTCCCCCCCGCCCTGTGGGACTGGGCCCTTCCCCCCGCACTGTGGGACTGGGCCCTTCCCCGCCCTGTGGGACTGGGCCCTTCCCCCCCGCCCTGTGGGACTGGGCCCTTCCCCCCCGCACTGTGGGACTGGGCCCTTCCCCCGCCCTGTGGGACTGGGCCCTTCCCCCGCCCTGTGGGACTGGGCCCTTCCCCCCCGCCCTGTGGGACTGGGCCCTTCCCCCCCGCACTGTGGGACTGGGCCCTTCCCCCGCCCTGTGGGACTGGGCCCTTCCCCCGCACTGTGGGACTGAGCCCTTCCCCCCGCACGGTGGGACTGGGCCCTCCCCCCCGCACTGTGGGACTGGGCCCTTCCCCCCCGCACTGTGGGACTGGGCCCTTCCCCCCCCGCACTGTGGGACTGGGCCCTTCCCCCGCCCTGTGGGACTGGGCCCTTCCCCCGCCCTGTGGGACTGGGCTCTTCCCCCCGCACTGTGGGACTGGGCCCTTCCCCCGCACTGTGGGACTGGGCCCTTCCCCCGCACTGTGGGACTGGGCCCTTCCCCCGCCCTGTGGGACTGGGCCCTTCCCCCGCCCTGTGGGACTGGGCCCTTCCCCCGCACTGTGGGACTGGGCCCTTCCCCCCGCCCTGTGGGACTGGGCCCTTCCCCCGCCCTGTGGGACTGGGCCCTTCCCCCGCCCTGTGGGACTGGGCCCTTCCCCCGCCCTGTGGGACTGGGCCCTTCCCCCGCCCTGTGGGACTGGGCCCTTCCCCCGCCCTGTGGGACCGGGCCCTTCCCCCGCATTGTGGGACCGGGCCCTTCCCCCGCACTGTGGGACCGGGCCCTTCCCCCGCACTGTGGGACCGGGCCCTTCCCCCGCACTGTGGGACCGGGCCCTTCCCTCGCCCTGTGGGACCGGGCCCTTCCCCCCGCCCTGTGGGACCGGGACCTTCCCCCGCCCTGTGGGACCGGGCCCTTCCCCCCGCCCTGTGGGACAGGGCCCTTCCCCCCGCCCTGTGGGACTGGGCCCTTCCCCCCGCACTGTGGGACTGGGCCCTTCCCCCCGCCCTGTGGGACTGGGCCCTTCCCCCCGCCCTGTGGGACTGGGCCCTTCCCCCCGCCCTGTGGGACTGGGCCCTTCCCCCCGCCCTGTGGGACTGGACCCTCCCCCCGCCCTGTGGGACTGGGCCCTTCCCCCGCCCTGTGGGACTGGGCCCTTCCCCCCGCCCTGTGGGACTGGGCCCTTCCCCCCGCCCTGTGGGACTGGGCCCTTCCCCCCGCCCTGTGGGACTGGGCCCTTCCCCCCGCCCTGTGGGACTGGGCCCTTCCCCCCGCCCTGTGGGACTGGGCCCTTCCCCCGCACTGTGGGACTGGGCCCTTCCCCCCCGCCCTGTGGGACTGGGCCCTCCCCCCGTCCCCCGCACTGTGGGACTGGGCCCTTCCCTTGGTGTATCTGCACTCGGTCCTTTAACCAGGGAAAAATGTAAAAGAAAGTCGTTAATTCCCAGGCCGGGAGCTGTGGTCCGGTCACTCACAGGATCAGGCGGTCCTTGTTCATGGCGAATCGCAGACCATTCTGTGGCGGTCTCAGAAGTAAGCCGGCTTTGGCGCTTTCTCTTGTTCAGGCTGTGATTGGAGGAGAGCGAGAACCATAAATACGGAGGAACTGACATCATCCCAGCAGTAAGAGACGTGTTATCGAGCAGTGTCGAGATTACCGTTACCAAACCCTCCAGAACTGCCCCGGTGTCTCCAGGACACTGTCTGTGAAACTGTACCCCAGTGAGAGTCAGTGTCTGTGGAACTGTACCCCAGTGAGAGTCAGTGTCTGTGGAACTGTACCCCAGTGAGAGTCAGTGTCTGTGGAACTGTACCCCAGTGAGAGTCAGTGTCTGTGGAACTGTACCCCAGTGAGAGTCAGTGCGTGTGGAACTGTACTGCAGTTAGAGTCAGTGTCTGTGGAACTGCACCCCAGTGAGAGTCAGTGCGTGTGGAACTGTACCCCAGTGAGAGTCAGTGTCTGTGGAACTGTACCCCAGTGAGAGTCAGTGTCTGTGGAACTGTACCCCAGTGAGAGTCAGTGTCTGTGGAACTGTACCCCAGTGAGATTCAATGACTGTGGAACTGTACCCCAGTGAGAGTCAGTGTCTGTGGAACTGTACCCCAGTGAGAGTCAGTGTCTGTGGAACTGTACCCCAGTGAGAGTCAGTGTCTGTGGAACTGTACCCCAGTGAGGGTCAGTGTCTGTGGAACTGTACCCCACTGAGAGTCAGTGTCTGTGGAACTGTACCCCAGTGAGAGACAGTGTCTCTGGAACTGTACCCCAGTGAGAGTCAGTGTCTGTGGAACTGTACCCCAGTGAGAGTCAGTGTCTGTGGAACTGTACCCCAGTGAGAGTCAGTGCGTGTGGAACTGTACCCCAGTTAGAGTCAGTGTCTGTGGAACTGTACCCCAGTGAGAGTCAGTGCGTGTGGAACTGTACCCCAGTGAGGGTCAGTGTCTGTGGAACTGCACCCAAGTGAGAGTCAGTGTCTGTGGAACTGTACCCCAGTGAGATTCAATGACTGTGGAACTGTACCCCAGTGAGATTCAATGACTGTGGAACTGTACCCCAGTGAGAGTCAGTGTCTGTGGAACTGTACCCCAGTGAGATTCAATGACTGTGGAACTGTGCCCCAGTGAGAGTCAGTGTCTGTGGAACTGTACCCCAGTGAGAGTCAGTGTCTGTGGATCTGTACCCCAGTGAGAGTCAGTGTCTGTGGAACTGTACCCCAGTGAGAGTCAGTGTCTGTGGAACTGTACCCCAGTGAGAGTCAGTGTCTGTGGATCTGTACCCCAGTGAGAGTCAGTGTCTGTGGAACTGTACCCCAGTGAGAGTCAGTGTATGTGGAACTGTACCCCAGTGAGAGTCAGTGTCTGTGGGACTGTACCCCAGTGAGAGTCAGTGTCTGTGGAACTGTACCCCAGTGAGAGTCAGTGTCTGGGGAACTGTACCCCAGTGAGAGTCAGTGTGTGCGGAACTGTACCCCAGTGAGGGTCAGTGCCTTCAGGCCAGGCGATACACAGTTTAAAAAAATAGAACGTTGAACTAACGAAACAGGTTAAGAAATGGTACAGAAATAAAAGCCACTCACCCAGTCTACATTCACTGATTGGGGACTGCAGCTCCTGGGACACTTCTGGTTTCCCCTACCCGGAGAATCCTCTCCTGTGTGGGACAGACCAGGCGCCTTCCGTCCCTCACTCATTCTCAACGCCGTCAACTCCTTCCTCAACAGGTCCAGAGCGAATTCCTGGAATTAAACAGAGAGATATCAGTCACTCTCGCTTCCCCCCACCAGATATCAGTCACTCTCGCTCCCCACCCCCTCAGATATCAGTCACTCTCGCTCTGCCCCCTCAGATATCAGTCACTCTCGCTCTGCCCCCCTCAGACTCTCACTGGGGTACAGTTCCACAGACACTGACTCTCACTGGGGTACAGTTCCACAGACACTGACTCTCACTGGGGTACAGTTCCACAGACGCTGAATCACACTGCGCCGCATTGTCGGAGGGGCAGTACTGAGCGAGCTCCGCACTGTCGGAGGGGCAGTACTGAGGGGAGCGCCGCACTGTCGGAGGGGCAGTACTGAGGGAGCGCCGCACTGTCGGAGGGGCAGTACTGAGGGAGCGCCGCACTGTCGGAGGGGCAGTACTGAGGGAGCGCCGCACTGTCGGAGGGGCAGTACTGAGGGAGCGCCGCACTGTCGGAGGGGCAGTACTGAGGGAGCGCCGAACTGTCAGAGGGGCAGTGCTGAGGGAGCGCCGCACTGTCGGAGGGGCGGTACTGAGGGAGCGCCGCACTGTCGGAGGGGCGGTACTGAGGGAGCGCCGCACTGTCGGAGGGGCAGTACTGAGGGAGCGCCGCACTGTCGGAGGGGCAGTACTGAGGGAGTGCCGCACTGTCGGAGGGGCAGTACTGAGGGAGCGCCGCACTGTCGGAGGGGCAGTACTGAGGGAGCGCCGCACTGTCGGAGGGGCAGTACTGAGGGAGTGCCGCACTGTCGTTGGGGCGGTACTCAGGGAGCGCCGCACTGTCGGAGGGGCAGTACTGAGGGAGCGCCGCACTGTCGGAGGGGCAGTACTGAGGGAGTGCCGCACCATCGGAGGTGCCATCTTTCGGATGAGATGTTAACCCGAGGCCTTGTCTGCCCCCTCAGGTGGACGTAAAAGATCCCACGGCCACTATTTGGAAGAAGAGCAGGGGGAGTTCACCCCGGTGTCCTGGGGCCAATATTTATCCCTCAACCAACATCACTAAAAGAGATGATCTGGTCATAGAGCCATAGAGTTATACAGCACGGAAGGAGGCCCTTCGGCCCATCGTGTCCGCGCCGGCCATCAATGCCTGTCTATTCTAATCCCATTTTCCAGCACTTGGTCCGTAGCCTTGTATGCTATGGCATTTCAAGTGCTCATCTAAATGCTTCTTGAATGGTGAGGATTCCTGCCTCTACCACCCTTTCAGGCAGTGAGTTCCAGATTCCAACCACCCTCTGGGTGGAAAAGTTCCTCCTCAAATCCCCTCTAAACCTTCCTGCCCCTTACCTTGAATCTATGCCCCCTTGTTATTGACCCCCCTACTAAGGGGAAAAGTTCCTCTTTATCTACCCTATCTATGCCCCTCATCATTTTGTACACCTCAATCAGGTCCCCCCTCAGCCTTCTCTGCTCCAAGGAAAACAACCCCAGCCTGTCCAGTCTCTCTTCATAGCTGAAGCGCTCCAGCCCAGGTAACATCCTGGTGAATCTCCTCTGCACCCTCTCCAATGCAATCACATCCTTCCTATAGTGTGGCGACCAGAACTGCACACAATATTCCAGCTGTGGCCTAACTAGCGTTCTGTACAGCTCCATCATAACCTCCCTGCTCTTATATTCTATGCCTCGGCTAATGAAGGCAAGTATCCCATATGCCTTTTTAACCACCTTATCTACCTGTTCTGCTGCCTTCAGGGATCTATGTACATGCACACCAAGGTCCCTCTGACCCTCTGTACTTCCTAGGGTCCTACCACTCATTGTGTATTCCCTTGCCTTATTTGTCCATCCAAAATGCATCACCTCGCACTTTTCAGAGTTAAATTCCATTTGCCACTTTTCCGCCCATCTGACCAACCCGTTTATATCGTTCTGTAGCCTGAGGCTTTCCTCCTTGCAATTTACCACCCCACCAATTTTCGTGTCATCTGCGAACTTACTGATCATACCTTTTACATTCTCCTCCAAATCATTTATGTAGATCATAAACAGCAAGGGACCCAGCACCGATCCCTGAGGTACCCCACTGGACACAGGCTTCCAGTCACAAAAGCAACCTTCGACCATCACCCTCTGCCTCCTGCCACTCAGCCAGTTTAGGATCCAACGCGCCAAGGCACCCTGGATCCCATGGGCTCTTACCTTCTTGACCAGTCTCCTATGCGGGACTTTGTCAAAGGCTTTACTGAAGTCCATGTATACCACATCCACAGCATTTCCTTCATCCACACACCTAGTCACCCCCTCAAAAAATTCAATCAGATTGGTCAGACATGATTTACCCTTGACAAAGCCATGCTGACTATCCCCGATTAATCCTTGCCTCTCCAAGTGGAGAATAATTTTGTCCCTCAGAATCTTTTCCAATAATTTCCCTACCACAGATGTTAGGCTCACTGGCCTGTAATTCCCTGGTTTATCCCTGCTACCCTTCTTGTATAATGGTACTACATTAGCTGTTCTCCAGTCCTCTGGTACATCCCCTGTGGCCAGAGAGGTTCTGAAAATTTGTGTCAGAGCCCCTGCAATCTCCTCCTTTGCCTCACACAGCAGCCTGGGATACATCTCGTCCGGGCCTGGGGATTTATCCACTTTTTGGCCTGCTAAAACCTCTAGTACCTCTTCCCCCTCGATGCTAATATGTTCAAGTATATCACAGTCCCCTTGCCCGATTTCTATGTCTACATCGTCTTTCTCCATAGTGAACACAGATGCAAAAAATTCATTTAAAACCCTGCCTACATCATCTGGCTCTACACACAGATTGCCACTTTGGTCCCTAATGGGCCGTACCCTTTCCCTGGTTATCCTCTTGCCCTTAATATACTTATAAAACATCTTAGGATTTTCCTTTATTTTGCTCGCCAGTGTTATTTCATGGCCCCTCCTCGCTCTCCTAATTTCTTTTTTAAGTATGCCCCTGCACTTTTTATACTCCTCTAGGGCTTCCTCCGTCTTAAGTCTTTTGTAACTGCCAAAAGCCCCCCTTTTTTTCCTAATGCATTTTTGTATATCCCTTGTCATCCAAGGTTCCCTTTGCTTGTTGGTCCCACCCTTGACCTTTACGGGAACATGTTGGCGTTGTACTCTCTCTATTTCCCTTCTGAAAGTCTCCCACTGCTTTGATGTGGATTTTCCTATAAGTAGCTGCTCCCAGTCCACTTTTGCCAGATCCTGCCTTATCATATTAAAATCAGCCTTCCCCCAATTTAGAACCCTTATTTCCGGGCCGTCTTTGTCTTTTTCCATGACCACCTTAAATCTCACCGAATTATGGTCACTGTCACCAAAATGCTCTCCTACTGACACTTCCACCACTTGCCCGGCTACATTCCCTAGAATTAGGTCCAGTACCGCCCCCTCTCTTGTAGGACTTTCTACATGCTGGCTCAAAAAGCTCTCCTGGATGCACTTTAAGAATTCTGCACCCTCTAAGCCTTTCACACTCTGACTATCCCAATTTATATTGGGGAAGTTGAAATCCCCCACTATTATTACCCTATTATTTTCGCACTTCTCTGAGATTTGCCTACATATCTGTTCCTCTATCTCCCCATGACTGTTTGGGGGCCTATAGTACACTCCCAGCAAAGTGCTTGCCCCCTTTTTGTTTTTAAGTTCTACCCATATGGCCTCATTAGAGGAACCCGCTAATATATCATCCCTCCTTACAGCAGTAATTGACTCCTTAATTAATATTGCAACACCCCCTCCCCTTTTACACCCCCCTCTGTCTCGCCTGAAGATTCTATACCCCAGAATATTGAGCTGCCAGTCCTGACCCTCCCTCAACCATGTCTCCGTGATAGCAACAATATCGTACTCCCATGTGTTCAACAACAACTTCAGTTCATCCACCTTATTTGCAAGACTCCTTGCATTAAAATAAATGCCTTCCAGCCTTGCCATATTGCCTTTTGCCTTCACATATTTGCTCTGCCTTCCCAGCTGACTTGTTTTTTCCTCCGTATTTGGCTGTAAATCACCCCCTACTATAGCTCCACTCTGTATCCCATCATAATGGTCATTATCACATTGCTGTTTGTGGGAGTTTGCTGTGCGCCAATTGGCTGCCGTGTTTCCTACATTACAACAGTGATTACACTTCAAAAAAAGTACTTAATTGGCTGTAAAGCGCTTTGGGACGTCCTGAGGTTGTGGAAGGCGCTGGAGAAATGGGAGTCTTTCGTTATTTGAACTGAGCAGAGAGAGGTCAGGCGGGGCCGCCCCAGCATGCATTACTCACCTCGTCCTGTGCTAACTGGGCCAGTTTTTTGTCAGCCTTTGCCTTTCGCATCTGAGCTTTCTGCAAAGAAGAGGCATGAGAATGAAAGGCAAGTCCGAGGAGGTAAATCCGGAGATCGTTCAGTTTTAATCCTCCCCTCTTGCAAGTTCCACAGTTCCTACGTAGACCAACCGACAACTCTTATAATAATAAAAATCAACTTTTATTGTCATTGTTAGTGCACAAGTGCAGTACAACGAAATGTAGGCTTGCGGCTCCCGAGAGTGTACATTTGGATTAAGACATTTAAACATTCAACATACATTTGGCTTGTAATACATTAACATAAACATAACCATAATAAAGTGCATTGGCAGATGTGCAGGCTTTAGAGTTTATTTGTGGAGTTCAGTAGGATGACAGCCCTGGGAAAGAAGCTGTTCCTAAATCTGGTCGTACGGGTGCGAATGCATCTGTAGCGTCTCCCAGATGGCAGGAGGGCGAACAGACTGTGGCTGGGGTGGGTAGGGTCTTTGATGATGGTCTGTGACCTCCGTAAACAGCATTTCTGGTATATGTGCTCTATGGTCGGTAGCCGGGTGCCGGTAATGCATTGGGCAGTTTTGACTACCCGCTGCAGGGCTTTCCGGTCATAGTAGCTACAGCTGCCATACCATACTGTGATACAGTTTGTCAGGATGCTCTCTATAGTGCAGCGGTAAAAGTTAGAGAGGATCAGGGGTGACAGGTTACATCCCTTCAGCCTCCTTAGGAAATATAGGCACTGCTGGGCCTTCTTCACAAGACAGGAGGTATTGAGGGACCAGGAGAGGTCTTCCGTGATGTGGACTCCAAGGAACTTAAAGCTGTCCACCCTTTCCACCACAGCCCCATTGATGTGGAAGGGGGTGTGACTTCCGCCTTTAGACATCCTGAAGTCCACAATGATTTCCTAAGGATAAGTATTAATGACTATCCGACCATGAAGGGCATCACAGCTGAGCCCAATCCTGCTCTTCGCTGAATCTGACACGGGTCGGAGTCCCGGCAGTGGGGCCGTGGCTCAATTTACCTCTCGTAAACCCGGGGCCCTGAGGCCAACTGTTACACCTCCAGTACTGCCCAACGGGGTTAGTCATATATATATACTACAGCGAGGGGGAGAGGGTACAGGACGCACGGTGTGATATTACAGAGAGGGGGAGAGGGTACATGACGCACGGTGTGATATTACAGCGAGGGGGAGAGGGTACAGGACGCACGGTGTGATATTACAGCGAGAGGGTACAGGACGTGCGGTGTGATATTACAGCGAGGGGGAGACGGTACAGGACGCACGGTGTGATACTACAGCGAGGGGGAGAGGGTACAGGAGGCGCGGTGTGATATTACAGCGAGGGGGAGAGGGTACAGGACGCAAGGTGTGATTTTACAGCGAGGGGGAGAGGTTACAGGACGCACGGTGTGATATTACAGCGAGAGAGGGTACAGGACGCACGGTGTGATATTACAGCGAGGGGGAGAGGGTACAGGACGGACGGTGTGATATTCCAGCGAGGGGGAGAGGGTACAGGACGCACGGTGTGATATTACAGCGAGGGGGAGAGGGTACAGGTCGCGCGGTGTGATATTACAGCGAGGGGGAGAAGGTACAGGACGCGCGGTGTGATATTACAGCGAGGGGGAGAGGGTACAGGACGCACGGTGTGATATTACAGCGAGGGGGAAAGGGTACAGGATGCACGGTGTGATATTACAGCGAGGGGCAGAGGGTACAGGACGCACGGTGTGATATTACAGCGAGGGGGAGAGGGTACAGGACGCACGGTGTGATATTACAGCGAGGGGGAGAGGGTACAGGATGCACGGTGTGATATTACAGCGAGGGGGAGACGGTACAGGACGCACGGTGTGATATGACAGCGAGGGGGAGAGGGTACAGGACGCAAGGTGTGATATTACATCGAGAGGGGGTACAGGACGCACGGTGTGATATTACAGCGAGGGGGAGAGGGTACAGGACGCACGGTGTGATATTACAGCGAGGGGGAGAGGGTACAGGACGCGCGGTGTGATATTACAGCGAGGGGGAGAGGGTACAGGACGCGCGGTGTGATATTACAGCGAGGGGGAGAGGGTACAGGACGCACGGTGTGAAATTACAGCGAGGGGGAGAGGGTACAGGACGCACGGTGTGATATTACAGCGAGGGGGACGGGTACACGACGCACGGTGTGATATTACAGCGAGGGGGAGAGGGTACAGGACGCGCGGTGTGATATGACAGCGAGGGGGAGAGCGCACAGGACGCGCGGTGTGAAATTACAGTGAGGGGGAGAGGGTACAGGACGCACGGTGTGATATTACAGCGAGAGAGGGTACAGGACGCACGGTGCGATATTACAGCGAGGGGGAGAGGGTACAGGACGCACGGTGTGATATTACAGCGAGAGAGGGTACAGGACGCACGGTGCGATATTACAGCGAGGGGGCGAGGGTACAGGACGCACGGTGAGATATTACAGCGACGGGCAGAGGGTACAGGACGCGCGGTGTGATATTACAGCGAGGGGGAGAGGGTACAGGACGCACGGCGTGATATTACAGCGAGGGGGAGAGGGTACAGGACGCACGGTGCGATATTACAGCGAGGGGGAGAGGGTACAGGACGCACGGTGCGATATTACAGCGAGGGGGAGAGGGTACAGGACGCACGGTGCGATATTACAGCGAGGGGGAGAGGGTACAGGACGCACGGTGCGATATTACAGCGAGAGGGAGAGGGTACAGGACGCACGGTGCGATATTACAGCGAGGGGGAGAGGGTACAGGACGCACGGTGCGATATTACAGCGAGGGGGAGAGGGTACAGGACGCACGGTGCGATATTACAGCGAGGGGGAGAGGGTACAGGACGCACGGTGTGATATTACAGCGAGGGGGAGAGGGTACAGGACGCACGGTGTGATATTACAGCGAGAGAGGGTACAGGACGCACGGTGTGATATTACAGCGAGAGAGGGTACAGGACGCACGGTGTGATATTACAGCGAGGGGGAGAGGGTACAGGACGCACGGTGTGATATTACAGCGAGGGGGAGAGGGTACAGGACGCACGGTGTGATATTACAGCGAGGGGGAGAGGGTACAGGACGCACGGTGTGATATTACAGCGAGGGGGGAGGGTACAGGACGCGCGGTGTGATATTACAGCGAGGGGGAGAGGGTACAGGACGCACGGTGTGATATTACAGCGAGAGAGGGTACAGGACGCACGGTGTGATATTACAGCGAGGGGGAGAGGGTACAGGACGCACGGTGTGATATTACAGCGAGAGAGGATACAGGACGCACGGTGTGATATTACAGCGAGGGGGAGAGGGTACAGGACGCACGGTGCGATATTACAGCGAGGGGGAGAGGGTACAGGACGCACGGTGTGATATTACAGCGAGGGGGAGAGGGTACAGGACGCACGGTGTGATATTACAGCGAGAGAGGGTACAGGACGCACAGTGTGATATTACAGCGAGGGGGAGAGGGTACAGGACGCGCGGTGTGATATTACAGCGAAGGGGAGAGGGTACAGGACGCGCGGTGTGATATTACAGCGAGGGGGAGAGGGTACAGGACGCACGGTGCGATATAACAGCGAGGGGGAGAGGGTACAGGACGCACGGTGTGATATTACAGCGAGGGGGAGAGGGTACAGGACGCACGGTGTGATATTACAGCGAGGGGGAGAGGGTACAGGACGCACGGTGTGATATTACAGCGAGAGAGGGTACAGGACGCACGGTGTGATATTACAGCGAGGGGGAGAGGGTACAGGACGCACGGTGTGATATTACAGCGAGGGGGAGAGGGTACAGGACGCACGGTGTGATATTACAGCGAGGGGGAGAGGGTACAGGACGCACGGTGTGATATTACAGCGAGAGAGGGTACAGGACGCACGGTGTGATATTACAGCGAGGGGGAGAGGGTACAGGACGCACGGTGTGATATTACAGCGAGGGGGAGAGGGTACAGGACGCACGGTGTGATATTACAGCGAGGGGGAGAGGGTACAGGATGCACGGTGTGATATTACAGCGAGGGGGAGAGGGTACAGGACGCACGGTGTGATATTACAGCGAGGGGGGAGGGTACAGGACGCGCGGTGTGATATTACAGCGAGGGGGAGAGGGTACAGGACGCACGGTGTGATATTACAGCGAGGGGGAGAGGGTACAGGTCGCGCGGTGTGATATTACAGCGAGGGGGAGAAGGTACAGGACGCGCGGTGTGATATTACAGCGAGGGGGAGAGGGTACAGGACGCACGGTGTGATATTACAGCGAGGGGGAAAGGGTACAGGATGCACGGTGTGATATTACAGCGAGGGGCAGAGGGTACAGGACGCACGGTGTGATATTACAGCGAGGGGGAGAGGGTACAGGACGCACGGTGTGATATTACAGCGAGGGGGAGAGGGTACAGGATGCACGGTGTGATATTACAGCGAGGGGGAGACGGTACAGGACGCACGGTGTGATATGACAGCGAGGGGGAGAGGGTACAGGACGCAAGGTGTGATATTGCATCGAGAGGGGGTACAGGACGCACGGTGTGATATTACAGCGAGGGGGAGAGGGTACAGGACGCACGGTGTGATATTACAGCGAGGGGGAGAGGGTACAGGACGCGCGGTGTGATATTACAGCGAGGGGGAGAGGGTACAGGACGCGCGGTGTGATATTACAGCGAGGGGGAGAGGGTACAGGACGCACGGTGTGAAATTACAGCGAGGGGGAGAGGGTACAGGACGCACGGTGTGATATTACAGCGAGGGGGACGGGTACAGGACGCACGGTGTGATATTACAGCGAGGGGGAGAGGGTACAGGACGCGCGGTGTGATATGACAGCGAGGGGGAGAGCGCAGAGGAAGCGCGGTGTGAAATTACAGCGAGGGGGAGACGGTACAGGACGCACGGTGTGATATGACAGCGAGGGGGAGAGGGTACAGGACGCAAGGTGTGATATTGCATCGAGAGGGGGTACAGGACGCACGGTGTGATATTACAGCGAGGGGGAGAGGGTACAGGACGCACGGTGTGATATTACAGCGAGGGGGAGAGGGTACAGGACGCGCGGTGTGATATTACAGCGAGGGGGAGAGGGTACAGGACGCGCGGTGTGATATTACAGCGAGGGGGAGAGGGTACAGGACGCACGGTGTGAAATTACAGCGAGGGGGAGAGGGTACAGGACGCACGGTGTGATATTACAGCGAGGGGGACGGGTACAGGACGCACGGTGTGATATTACAGCGAGGGGGAGAGGGTACAGGACGCGCGGTGTGATATGACAGCGAGGGGGAGAGCGCACAGGACGCACGGTGTGAAATTACAGTGAGGGGGAGAGGGTACAGGACGCACGGTGTGATATTACAGCGAGAGAGGGTACAGGACGCACGGTGCGATATTACAGCGAGGGGGAGAGGGTACAGGACGCACGGTGCGATATTACAGCGAGGGGGCGAGGGTACAGGACGCACGGTGAGATATTACAGCGACGGGCAGAGGGTACAGGACGCGCGGTGTGATATTACAGCGAGGGGGAGAGGGTACAGGACGCACGGCGTGATATTACAGCGAGGGGGAGAGGGTACAGGACGCACGGTGCGATATTACAGCGAGGGGGAGAGGGTACAGGACGCATGGTGCGATATTACAGCGAGGGGGAGAGGGTACAGGACGCACGGTGCGATATTACAGCGAGGGGGAGAGGGTACAGGACGCACGGTGCGATATTACAGCGAGAGGGAGAGGGTACAGGACGCACGGTGCGATATTACAGCGAGGGGGAGAGGGTACAGGACGCACGGTGCGATATTACAGCGAGGGGGAGAGCGTACAGGACGCACGGTGCGATATTACAGCGAGGGGGAGAGGGTACAGGACGCACGGTGTGATATTACAGCGAGGGGGAGAGGGTACAGGACGCACGGTGTGATATTACAGCGAGAGAGGGTACAGGACGCACGGTGTGATATTACAGCGAGAGAGGGTACAGGACGCACGGTGTGATATTACAGCGAGGGGGAGAGGGTACAGGACGCACGGTGTGATATTACAGCGAGGGGGGAGGGTACAGGACGCACGGTGTGATATTACAGCGAGGGGGAGAGGGTACAGGACGCACGGTGTGATATTACAGCGAGGGGGGAGGGTACAGGACGCGCGGTGTGATATTACAGCGAGGGGGAGAGGGTACAGGACGCACGGTGTGATATTACAGCGAGAGAGGGTACAGGACGCACGGTGTGATATTACAGCGAGGGGGAGAGGGTACAGGACGCACGGTGCGATATTACAGCGAGGGGGAGAGGGTACAGGACGCACGGTGTGATATTACAGCGAGGGGGAGAGGGTACAGGACGCACGGTGTGATATTACAGCGAGAGAGGGTACAGGACGCACAGTGTGATATTACAGCGAGGGGGAGAGGGTACAGGACGCGCGGTGTGATATTACAGCGAAGGGGAGAGGGTACAGGACGCGCGGTGTGATGTTACAGCGAGGGGGAGAGGGTACAGGACGCACGGTGCGATATAACAGCGAGGGGGAGAGGGTACAGGACGCACGGTGTGATATTACAGCGAGGGGGAGAGGGTACAGGACGCACGGTGTGATATTACAGCGAGGGGGAGAGGGTACAGGACGCACGGTGTGATATTACAGCGAGAGAGGGTACAGGACGCACGGTGTGATATTACAGCGAGGGGGAGAGGGTACAGGACGCACGGTGTGATATTACAGCGAGGGGGAGAGGGTACAGGACGCACGGTGTGATATTACAGCGAGGGGGAGAGGGTACAGGACGCACGGTGTGATATTACAGCGAGAAAGGGTACAGGACGCACGGTGTGATATTACAGCGAGGGGGAGAGGGTACAGGACGCACGGTGTGATATTACAGCGAGGGGGAGAGGGTACAGGACGCACGGTGTGATATTACAGCGAGGGGGAGAGGGTACAGGATGCACGGTGTGATATTACAGCGAGGGGGAGAGGGTACAGGACGCACGGTGTGATATTACAGCGAGGGGGGAGGGTACAGGACGCGCGGTGTGATATTACAGCGAGGGGGAGAGGGTACAGGACGCACGGTGTGATATTACAGCGAGAGAGGGTACAGGACGCACGGTGTGATATTACAGCGAGGGGGAGAGGGTACAGGACGCACGGTGTGATATTACAGCGAGAGAGGATACAGGACGCACGGTGTGATATTACAGCGAGGGGGAGAGGGTACAGGACGCACGGTGCGATATTACAGCGAGGGGGAGAGGGTACAGGACGCACGGTGTGATATTACAGCGAGGGGGAGAGGGTACAGGACGCACGGTGTGATATTACAGCGAGAGAGGGTACAGGACGCACAGTGTGATATTACAGCGAGGGGGAGAGGGTACAGGACGCGCGGTGTGATATTACAGCGAAGGGGAGAGGGTACAGGACGCGCGGTGTGATATTACAGCGAGGGGGAGAGGGTACAGGACGCGCGGTGTGATATTACAGCGAGGGGGAGAGGGTACAGGACGCGCGGTGTGATATTACAGCGAGGGGGAGAGGGTACAGGACGCGCGGTGTGATATTACAGCGAGGGGGAGAGGGTACAGGACGCGCGGTGTGATATTACAGCGAGGGGGAGAGGGTACAGGACGCGCGGTGTGATATTACAGCGAGAGGGAGAGGGTACAGGACGCGCGGTGTGATATTACAGCGAGAGAGAGTACAGGACGCGCGGTGCGATATTACAGCGAGGGGGAGAGGATACAGGACGCACGGTGTGATATTACAGCGAGGGGGAGAGGGTACTGGACGCACGGTGTGATATTACAGCGAGGGGGAGAGGGTACAGGACGCACGGTGTGATATTACAGCGAGGGGGAGAGGATTCAGGACGCGCGGTGTGATATTACAGCGAGGGGGAGAGGGTACAGGACGCACGGTGAGATATTACAGCGAGGGGGAGAGGGTACAGGACGCGTGGTGTGATATTACAGCGAGAGAGGGTACAGGACGCACGGTGTGATATTACAGCGAGGGGGAGAAGGTACAGGACGCACGGTGCGATATTTCAGCGAGAGAGGGTACAGGACGCACGGTGTGATATTACAGCGAGGGGGAGAGGGTACAGGACGCACGGTGCGATATTACAGCGAGGGGGAGAGGGTACAGGACGCACGGTGCGATATTACAGCGAGGGGGAGAGGGTACAGGACGCACGGTGCGATATTACAGCGAGGGGGAGAGGGTACAGGACGCACGGTGCGATATTACAGCGAGGGGGAGAGGGTACAGGACGCACGGTGCGATATTACAGCGAGGGGGAGAGGGTACAGGACGCACGGTGCGATATTACAGCGAGGGGAGAGGGTACAGGACGCACGGTGTGATATTACAGCGAGGGGAGAGGGTACAGGACGCACGGTGTGATATTACAGCGAGAGAGGGTACAGGACGCACGGTGTGATATTACAGCGAGGGGGAGAGGGTACAGGACGCACGGTTGCGATATTACAGCGAGGGGGAGAGGGTACAGGACGCACGGTGTCGATATTACAGCGAGGGGGAGAGGGTACAGGACGCACGGTGTGATATTACAGCGAGGGGGAGAGGGTACAGGACGCACGGTGTGATATTACAGCGAAGGGGGAGAGGGTACAGGACGCACGTGATTACAGCGAGGAGAGGGTACAGGCGCCTGGTGATATTTACAAGCGAGGGGAGATAGGGTACAGGACGCACGGTGTGATATTACAGCGAGAGAGGGTACAGGACGCAGCGGTGTGATATTACAGCGAGGGGAGAGGGTACAGGACGTCACGGTGCTGATATTACAGCGAGGGGAGAGGGTACAGGACGCTCGGTGCGATATTACAGCGAGGGGGAGAGGGTACAGGACGCACGGTGTGATATTACAGCGAGGGGGGAGAGGGTACAGGACGCACGGTGTGATATTACAGCGAGGGGGAGAGGGTACAGGACGCACGGTGTGATATTACAGCGAGGGGGAGAGGGTACAGGACGCACGGTGTGATATTACAGCGAGGGGGAGAGGGTACAGGACGCACGGTGTGATATTACAGCGAGGGGGAGAGGGTACAGGACGCACGGTGTGATATTACAGCGAGGGGAGAGGGTACAGTGACGCACGGTGTAGATATTACAGCGAGAGAGGGTACAGGGAACTGCGACGGTGTGATATTAACCAGCGAGGCGGGGAGAGGGTAACAGGACGCACGGCGAGGGGGAGAGGGTACAGGACGCGCGGTGTGATATTACAGCGAGAGAGGGTACAGGACGCACGGTGTGATATTACAGCGAGGGGGAGAGGGTACAGGACGCACGGTGCGATATTTCAGCGAGAGAGGGTACAGGACGCACGGTGTGATATTACAGCGAGGGGGAGAGGGTACAGGACGCACGGTGCGATATTACAGCGAGGGGGAGAGGGTACAGGACGCACGGTGCGATATTACAGCGAGGGGGAGAGGGTACAGGACGCACGGTGCGATATTACAGCGAGGGGGAGAGGGTACAGGACGCACGGTGCGATATTACAGCGACGGGGAGAGGGTACAGGACGCACGGTGCGATATTACAGCGAGGGGGAGAGGGTACAGGACGCACGGTGTGATATTACAGCGAGGGGGAGAGGGTACAGGACGCACGGTGTGATATTACAGCGAGGGGGAGAGGGTACAGGACGCACGGTGTGATATTACAGCGAGAGAGGGTACAGGACGCACGGTGTGATATTACAGCGAGGGGGAGAGGGTACAGGACGCACGGTGTGATATTACAGCGAGGGGGAGAGGGTACAGGACGCACGGTGTGATATTACAGCGAGGGGGGAGGGTACAGGACGCGCGGTGTGATATTACAGCGAGGGGGAGAGGGTACAGGACGCACGGTGTGATATTACAGCGAGAGAGGGTACAGGACGCACGGTGTGATATTACAGCGAGGGGGAGAGGGTACAGGACGCACGGTGTGATATTACAGCGAGAGAGGATACAGGACGCACGGTATGATATTACAGCGAGGGGGAGAGGGTACAGGACGCACGGTGCGATATTACAGCGAGGGGGAGAGGGTACAGGACGCACGGTGTGATATTACAGCGAGGGGGAGAGGGTACAGGACGCACGGTGTGATATTACAGCGAGAGAGGGTACAGGACGCACAGTGTGATATTACAGCGAGGGGGAGAGGGTACAGGACGCGCGGTGTGATATTACAGCGAAGGGGAGAGGGTACAGGACGCGCGGTGTGATATTACAGCGAGGGGGAGAGGGTACAGGACGCGCGGTGTGATATTACAGCGAGGGGGAGAGGGTACAGGACGCGCGGTGTGGTATTACAGCAAGGGGGAGAGGGTACAGGACGCGCGGTGTGATATTACAGCGAGGGGGAGAGGGTACAGGACGCGCGGTGTGATATTACAGCGAGGGGGAGAGGGTACAGGAAGCGCGGTGTGATATTACAGCGAGAGGGAGAGGGTACAGGACGCGCGGTGTGATATTACAGCGAGAGAGGGTACAGGACGCGCGGTGCGATATTACAGCGAGGGGGAGAGGGTACAGGACGCACGGTGTGATATTACAGCGAGGGGGAGAGGGTACTGGACGCACGGTGTGATATTACAGCGAGGGGGAGAGGGTACAGGACGCACGGTGTGATATTACAGCGAGGGGGAGAGGATTCAGGACGCGCGGTGTGATATTACAGCGAGGGGGAGAGGGTACAGGACGCACGGTGAGATATTACAGCGAGGGGGAGAGGGTACAGGACGCGCGGTGTGATATTACAGCGAGAGAGGGTACAGGACGCACGGTGTGATAT